>NW_024355990.1:4411959-4433000 GCF_902729225.1 Pteropus medius | reverse complement strand
GATGAAAATAGCTGATGGGAACCAGGCCATTGAAAGCAAACACTTGGGCAGCCAGAATAACTGTGGGGCTGGACCTCCACGGGAGGGGTCATCTCTAGCTGCTCCGGCTCAGAATCAGGGAATAGAGCCCAAATGGCAGGCACCCCGTTACAGCCAGGGCTCTCCCTCCCAACAGGAATCCTGGCATTAGGGCCTCTGTTCCCTTCTCCTGCCTTTTAAGAGCAGCTCTTGAAAGATGAGAAATACTGGGAATTCTTGGTGGGTGGAGCGGGGGATAGAACAGGGAGCCATGCATTCAACACGTTTATTGAGCACCTACTATGTGCCAGGCACTGTCCTAGGAACTGGAAAAGGAGGGGTAGCCTGGATCTGTCCCAGCTGTGGTTCTCTCTCCCGAAACAGGGTCACTGGAAGGGGTCTGGGGAGCCTCCTTCCTGGGAGGTGGAAGTATAGGGAAGGGAGACGCCTCTACAAATGAGATGGCAGGGGATGTGTGCGACTCCAAGGCTGGTGCCTTCTCTGGGGCAAGTGGGGGGCGCGGAGAGGCGGGCGTCCCACGAGCTGAGACAGCTGCCCCAGGCCCCCTGCATCACCTCCTCTTCAGCACAGAGATGCAGGACTTCTTGAGGGGCCCGATCTGCAGATGGGCGTCCACACTCTCCAGGAAGAAGGCAGGCTTTAGCCTGCTTGTGAAGAGCCCTGAAAAGTGGCTGTCCAGGCGACTCTGGAAGGGGTCAATGGGGGAGGCCGGGGGGCCGCTCCGGCGGGCCCGAGTGGCCTTCAGCCTCCGCAGAAGGGTCATCTTGCCATCCCGCACGGCATAGAAGGCCAGGGCTCGGTCGGCGTATTCCAGGCAGATCCCGACCGTGGGCGAGAAGGCGTGAGGCAAGGGCGCTTCCAGCCCATGGAACCAGACAGAGAAGCTGCGTCCATTCCACTGCAGGCAGCAGGAGTGGGCATTGCGGCCAAGCCGGCCCCGGTCGTAGGGCTCTTGTGGGGAGAAGTCTTCAGCCATGACCCCCATGCTGACCCAGCCCTCGATGATCTCCACCTCCCAGTAGTAGGTGCCCCGGTCCAGGGCGCCCTCACCCAGCACCTGCTCGCAGTGGGTGAAGCGGGTGGGCGACTCAGGGTAGTTGATGGGACACAGTACCCTCTTCACACCTTTGGTTCCAAACAGCTGCAGAAACTTGTCTGCCGTGTCGCTGTCCAGGTCCACAATGTAGGCAACTGCTCCCACAGAGAGGGACAGAGACGTAGGGCTCAGGGCCAGGCTCAGACAGGGCGGCCCCTCTGCTTCACGCCCACCTCCCTAAACACAGCCTCTCCCAATCTTTGCAACTAGCAAGACTCAGCCCTGCCGGAGAGTTCCCGGTGAGCTGGCCTAGCTCACCCCATGAACAAGGGAGGGGGATCCGAGCGCTCGCGTGCCAGGGCCCAGCTCAGCAGCCATCGGAGGGCCCAGCATGAGCAGAGGGGAGAGCCCAGGTCTACTCACACTTGAGGAAGTAATCCCTGGGCGCCTCACTCTCCAGCTGGCCAGTGCTGTCAGGGTCCTGGGACTCAGCATCTGCTGCCAGAGAGAGAGTTGGGGACAGTGAGAGGGTGTCTCCCCAGCTATCTGGGGCTGGGCTGCTATACAAGGTGCCCCCGGCAGCTGTGACCCCAGTTCCCCGCCCCTATCTCGCCCTGTTCCTCCCAGCATCCCAAGCTGCCTTGGGATAGGCACACATCCAAACACAGCACCGTGTTCCCATGCAGGCCTTGGGTTCTGCTCCCCGCTGCACTTGCCTCCTGGATCCCAGCCTCTTCGGAGCTAGGGGGTGGGCTAGGAGAAGCCCCCTCTGCCCTGTAGCCTATGGTCAAAGGTGCTGACCGGTCGTTACTAGGTGGTGGCTCTGGCCGCTGGCAGGATTTGGGTCCCACCCTGCACCAGGCACAGTTTCCATTCTCCACTCGTGAATGGGCACCAGGCCTGGGGGCCTGTGAGGGAAGACTGGGGAAGGGTGAGTCACTTGGACGGGGCACCCACCTTCCGTGCCGAGCTTCTGCAGCCCGTCCTCATCACTGCCCAGCCCCCGCAGCTGCTCCCACTGGTTGGCGCAGGCTGCGGTCAGCACCTCTGTCACTGCCCTCACAGCTTGGGATGACTTAGTGAAGCTGAGCTCCCTCGGGGGACCAGGCCCAGGGCCGCACCCCTCCTCCAGGGCCAGCCTGAGTGCCAGGAGCTCCTGTGCCAGATAAATAAATGCCCATTAAGGCCCTGCTGGCCTTAGCTCCTCCCAGCGGGGGTGACACAGCTCTGCCAGGAACTCTCGCTTCCACTGCCTGCCCCCCCCCCGCCTCCCGCGCGTCCCCCACCTCCCATGCCCTGGTCTGTGGGAAGAGCGGCCCTCACCTGCAGGAAGCTGACTGAGTCAGCTTCGGGGACCTGACTGAGGTTGTGGCGGGCCTGGCTTAGCCTGCTGCGCTGCTCCTCCCGCCGCTGCAGGTCGCCCTGTGAGCGCCCCAGCATGGTGGTCTCGCCCTCCTCAATGAAGCCAAGCACCTCATTCTGGAACCTCTGCAGGGCGACTGCAGCCTCTGCACACAGCCGGTTCACCCTCTCCCGCTCCGCCGCGGCCGCACTCTGCACAGGACAACGTGGGGGCAGCGGCGTGGGCAAAAGACATCACTGTTTGGGCCCCGTCCTTCCCAGGCCCCACTTTCCCACCCTGCCCTCTTGGAGGGGGGGGGCGGAGGCACCAGCCAGAGTTGCCCTGGGTCTATGCCAGGCCAGGAGAGACGCTCAGCAGGGCCGGGCACAGGCTACCTTGGCGTGGACTGGTCCACACTGCAAGCTCACCCCGCTGGGAGCCTGCTGTAGGAGGGGACAGGGTGAGAGTGGAGTCTGACCTTGATGAGGGCCACCGTGCGTCGGGACTGTGCAATGCCAGCGCCCAGCTCATCCATGCGGTCCTCCACGGCACTCAGGACTTTGGGCTGCTCCGCCTGTGGATGACACCCTTTGTGAGTACAGGGTCTGGCAGAGGCCATGGCCCTGCACTGGAGTCCCGGGCATCGCCAAGGGGCAGGAGAGGGGTGACCCAGGAGTGGCATCTGTGCATAGGTGGGACTGGGAATGGCCACGATGTCCCCCAATATACCAGAGGTGCCTCAAGCACAGGCCGGTGCCATTCCCAAATGCTCAGGGAGAGAGAGCCTGGCTGTGCATTGTCTGCTTCCCCTGACTAGTGGGCAAGTACAGGGCCTTCCACAGTCCTTAGCATCACTCAATTCACTTGAGAACTTCCTTCCGTGGGCAAGGGGCAGAGAATGGGGGGAGGGCCACACAAGAGGGCATTCAGCTGTCCTGGGTATCCCTATCCCCAAAGACTGTGTCCCCAGTCCAGGCCTGAAAATGGGAATTCTAAGCAAATCCCCTGGGTCTTGTGAGTCACCGCTCCAGGCAGGAGAGACGGAAAATCCCAAGGCTGAGGCACCAAGACCAGGCTGGAAGCCAAAGGAAACTGGGGGCGGAGGTAGCGGGGACCAACCACTGCACATGCTCTCACCACGGGCCCTGAACGGCTGGACAGAGCGGTCTGTGTGCTGGGCCGCCGTACCGATGTCGCCTGCCACACCCATCTAAACTCGCAGCCTCAGCCTTGGGCAAATCAGAGCTGGGACTGGCACGAGCGTGGCCCTGAGCATCAGTCACGCTGTGGATATCAGTCGCCCGGGACCCCAGCTCCCTCCTGCCTTAGACCCCTATGGGCCCGCCCTTCGGGTCCTTTTCGCTTTCTCACTGGGTACCCCACAACCCTCACCCCATTTCGACGGAATGTCCCACAGCGAGCAAATGACATTGTCAGGGCTGGAAGGGACAGCAAAGACCCTCAAGTTAGAAGAGGAAATTAAGACCCATCCCAGAAAGGATGGGGCTGTGGGGGCTCCACCACCGCGGGTGCGCATGGCCCGTCACCCTCCCTGGCCCGCCGGCAGCGCCCCCGCCCCACCTCCTGGAGCGCGCGCTCCTGCTCCAGCGGCACGAGCTCGTGGCCCCGATGTTCCTGGGTGGCGCAGGCCTCGCACAGGCACACGCGCTCCCCGCGGCAGTAGCGCTCGAGGGGCCGCAGGTGGCGCGGGCACAGGCTCTCCTCCAGCCGGCGCAGCGGCGGCACCAGGCGGTGTCCGCGTAACGCGGGGCTGCGCTCGTGCGGGCCCAGGTGCGCCGGGCAGAAGGAGGCGAGGCAGGAGAGGCAGGAGAGCGCGGCAGGCAGGGCGGCGCCCTCCGGGCACGCATCACACCGCACCGGTTCTTCGCCCGCAGGCCACGGCTCCGGCGCGCAGGGAGCCGATGGCTCCAGGGCACTGGGCGGCGCGCTGGGCGCCGCGGGCTCGGGGGCCAAGGCCGGGGTTTGCCCGGGGCCGGGGCCGGGCCCGGGGCCCGAACCCTGGCGGAGCTGCAGCAGCTCGGACAGCGTGTGGTTCTTGCGGAGCTGCAGGCCGTCGGGGAAGGGCTCCTGGCACAGCGGGCAGCGGGCCGCGCCGCCCGGCGCGCTGGCGCCACCCGTGCCGCGGTGCGGCCAGAGCGTGCCCAGGCAGGCGAGGCAGAAGTTGTGGCCGCAGGGCAGTGTCACCGGCTCCCGTAGTGGCTCCAGACAGATGGGGCAGCTGAAGGGCCCGCTGCCGTCCATGGCTCCGCGGCCGCCTAGGCGCCGCCTGTTCTGCTCCCGCCTGGGAGGTACCAGGACCGCTCGCGCGGCGGCACCGCCCCCTGGGACGCAGGCCAAGGGTCCCGCCCCCGCCAGTCCTCGGCTCGGACCGCCCCTCAGCGCCACAGGCCCGCCGGTGGTCCCCGACACCCAGCCCCAGCTCAGACCGCGCGGGGCAGCCTCCGGGCCCCTCCTGACACCGAGGGCGTCCTGGGCCCGCGTGTGTGAGGCGAGGGCGCTGCTGTCGGGGGTGTGAGGGAGAAGACCGAGGGCAGAGCAAGCCACACTGGAAAGAACCTGGGAAGGAGTTCGCCCCTCCAAGCCTTCCCAACCCGTGGCCAGGCGGGGAGACGCGGAGGGGCATGCAGAGCCCACTGCGTCCGGCCAGGCCCTTCCTCCTCCAGACCCTTCTCTGCGCCTTTAGCCAAGTTCCTGAGCTGCTGACTGCATTGAAAAATAAGTGCTGATGAGCGCATGTTTTTACCCCTTGGCAACTCTGTTTACCCCCGGTGGGGTGGGGAACTTGAACTTTCTAAACTTGAAATGGGAAGTCGATGTCATCCTCCAAGCCCCTTGTCTGAGGAATTCAGTTCCTCTCCGTGGACACTCAGGGGCACCTACGGAGTGCCTGGGGCTAGATGTGGGGTTTCTCCACGTGGAGACATTTAAGACTCATCTATGCACTTGTAAGTTCTACTTCAGTAATGTTGTTTACAAAAATCGAATGGCAACAAAATAAAGTAGCATCGGAGGGTATAAAATAAATACCCATGAATCCATGCCGATATAAATGACTGGATGCATAAATAACTGGAGGAGAAGAGACAAATTTTCCCATTCAGAAGAATTCTAAATAATTTCTGTAGATACACCTAAGTGGCACATAACTTCCCACGTCGCAGTGTCGCAATGTGGGCTGCGCACGGCAACTTCTTTCCGAAGGGAGTGGAGCAACCTAACGCTGCCTCAGCCAGGTGATCAAGGTCAGTGCCAACAGTGATAAGTCCTGCTGGTCATAAGCACCCTTGATATCATGTGGTCTTCCGCCCAAAAAACCCATAAACCATTCTAAAACATTGGACAAACCGCAGTTGAGGAAGTCTACCAAACACCTGACCAGTACCTCTGGACACTGTCAAGGTCATTAAAAATAAGAAAAGTCTGAGAAATGGTCACAGCCAAGAGAAGACTAAGGAGGCCGATGACTAAATGTGGTGTGTATCCTGGATGGGCTCCTGAAAAAGGACATCAGGGGGAAAAGTAAGGAAATTTGAATTAATTATGGAATAGAGTTAACGAGAATGTATCAATATTGGCTCTTTGATTGCGACAAGTATATCATAGTCACGTAAGATGTTCATAAAAGCGGAAATTGAGAGTGAGGTCTGTGGGAACTCTGCATTATCTTTGCAACTTTCTGTAAACATATCTATTCTAAAATTTAAAAGTTCATTTTAAAAATATATGCTAATTGAGGCAAATCTTCCTACCCCAAGGCCCGCAGACTTCCTGCTGAGACCTCAAAGTGGAAGGATACAGGGGTGAGAGGGATGATCCACCTAGAGGTGGGGCTTCACCATTTTCGCCAAACCAGGGCCCCTCTCAAAGCCTGATGCAGCCTACAGAACCCTTTTCAAAGTAATGCTTTTAAATGCATAAGATAAAATGCGCAGGATTCCATGGAAACCCATTACCTTAAAGTTACAGACAGAAAATATTAAGAAAACAAATTCGTGATAAAGTATATATGTGTTTCTTTAATCCAATAAATATCAAGATTTGATGAGGGGCCTAACGATTACTGTATTTTTGAAAGAATGATGAACATAAGTGTTATTTCAGGTTATCTGTCACCACTGTAACACGCTATGAAAATATCTATTGGCGACAAGTCACAGGTATTGTTAATAGCACCGTGGTGTATGGTGTGTTCGCTCAATTCCTAAAGAAATGCTAAATTTCAGCTAGAGAACAATGAAAAGAAAGATAGAATTCCGCCCGCACCCAAGACTCCAGGTTAAGAATGTCTAATTTAGAGAGATGCTATGCAGAGCCTCTTGACGTCTGCCCTGGAAGAAGGGAAGAAAACTAAGATCTATGAAATACTAAAGGAGAGGTATGACCCACTCTTGGGAGGTTTGTGGGAAAGGAGGGGGAGAATCATGGAGGCCCTTGTGGAGGAAGTGGCATTTGAGCTGGGCTTTCATGGATTGCTAGGACTCAGACATGCAGCATCTAGGGCGGGAAGAGATCTTCCCGGCAGAAGGAGTAGCAGAGGGAGATGGCCTGGGTGTGCCCCGTTTGGCAGGAAGGCCGGTAATGAGTTCCATACGTTTGTTGGTTTCCACAAGGAATACTTGATCCTTACTGTCCCTTATTTGCCAAGACCCATGAAGGGCTCAGAGGCTCAGGCGTCAGCACCATCCTGCTCCCCAGCTTGGCAGCCAGGCTGCCTGGGCTTGCTGAGACCACAGACCTGTCTGATTCTGGAGGGGAGAGGGGTGCCTCTTGGGTTAGGGGGTACTCGAGGGTGGGACGTGCTCAAGAAGATCTGCTTCCCCAGAAAAGCATGGAGATGTGATCTGTCAGGTTAGTGGCATTTCGATATTTCATTTTCATTATTATAGTTTTAAAGTTGTTACTCAATATATTAATTCTTCATTAAATGAACTGGCTCTTAAGAAGAAAGGGTAAGTGGTGCTCTGAGCTCTGCTGGAGCATGTTCATGCCCGCACCTCACTCTATTCTTGCAAGGACTGGGTTGTGGAGGGTGGAAAATAGAATTTCAACAGGTTCCAGATCTTGCCGGAGGTCATATAACTAACTAGTTCTGCAGAGGAGGAAGAATTTAAACCCAGAAGATGCAACCTGAAAATAATCTTAAATCTCATATATGACCCTGTCTGGCTGCAGCATTGCTTAATTTAAAAAAAAAGAAAAAGAGAAAAACTCAAACAGAAATGAAACAGACAAGCAAAAGCAGTCCAGCCAGTGACAGTAACAAGCCATCCTAGGTTCGCCTGCATCTCTGAAAGAAACTTCAGCGGGATCCAAAACCTGTCTCACGGTGGCGTTTTTCTTTATACTAACTTTTAAAAATTCGATTTGTATTTATTTCAAGATAATATACTTAGAGTATTTAAAAAGCAAACTATGTAATAAGGTTTATAACAATAAAACCTGGCCATCTTGTGTCCCGCCTCCCCAGATTCTTGCCCCACGGACAACCAGTTCCAACTCTTAACTGTTAGCAGTTACCTGTCTGTCTGTCTAACACATGCTCATGAGCCTTGGACCTCTGCAGGGATGTGCTGCTCCCATCTCTGGAGATTTAGATTCCTTATCACTTCTCTTCTGTGTTGAATTCTGTCACTTGGCTCCCAGGTCTACCTTTCCTTTTACTGATTTACTTCTTTATTTTTTTTTGAAAAATCCTCTCTGGGAGCATCTCGAGAATGGATGTGGAAGTGCCTGCAAAAAAGCCTTTGTTCAGGCTTCATCCTTGATTGACGGTTTGGCTGGGTATGGGATTCTAGAATGGAAGTCCTTTCTCCTCAGCATCTCAAAGGCCTGGCTTCATTGTCTTCTAGCTTCCAGTCCCACGTTACTTGAAGCCACATTTCAAATCTATGGCCGTTGTACGGCTCCCTTCCTTCTCTTCCTGCTTGGGGAAGAGCAGCCTCTTCCTCTCTCTACGCCCTCGCCGCTCTGGCCTCCAACCCAACTCCCTCCAATTCTACTGCCCCCTGAGGCCCCTGTCTTTTAAAATCTCTCCTGCTCGCCCCTGCCTCTGTTCTGTGTGCCCATCCTCCTGATTCTGTCTCACAGAAGCCCAGAAACTGTGAGGGGTGGGGCAGAAATGCTGGAAACACCCCTAGGCTATTCAAATGTTACATCCTTAAGTCCATGCTGCTTTTTCCCTTTATATCAATGCATTTTTCCTAGATAGTCACAATCCAGAACACTCCCACAGGGCAATGTGGAAAGGCCCAACAGATTAAAAAAAAAAGTAAATTCATAATATAAATGACCCAAAACACTTCCTGCCATGGATGTGGAAAGGGGGCCCATCTTCCTTTCTCTGCCCTTTTCAGAGTGTGGGCTCGGCCAGTTGGACACGTGTGTTGGGGCTTTGGGAATAGGAGGGATGGTTGGAATCTGTATGTTGGGACAGCCAGCAGTGATGGCCACCCGGCCAGCCCAATCTTGTTTCCTGCCCCGTTGGGCCTTTCAGCTCCTGCCCTTAACCCAGCTGTTCAGCGAGCTACCGACTGCCTCCTGTCACTCTGTTGGGCTGCTCAGTCTTAGAAGCCTCCCACCTCCCTACCCATGTTTGGAGAATTCCCCGCCTTAGGATCCTTACCAGAACCTCCTCGCCTAGGCTGCACCAATCAGAGACATGGCCCTGTCCTTGAAGAGAAAGCCACATTGCTGAGGGGCAAGGCCACAAGACAGAGTTTGCAACCGTGGCAGCGGCCAAGGCCAGGTTACAACGTGGGAGGGAAATCTATGTTCTACAAATATAAAAATATTTCCTTTTTGAGTTTGTGTTTTTGCATGTTATCCTTTTAAAAAACTTTTATTGTGAAATATATGCATACACATACATATGAAAATATAAAACCATTACGTACAGAATAAAAAGTTATAAAGCGAACTCCCTTAAAACCACCCAGATCAAGAAGTGTTACGTTTCCAGTAACAAGATTACAGCTGCCCTATGACCCAGCAGCCCCACTTCCAGAAACACACACAAAAAAACATGTATGGGGATTTTCGTGGAAGCACGTTCTGAACAGCAGAAGCCAAAGTCGAAGTACCTCGAGCTGTCCTGGCAGCCATGTACATCTCTGTGCAAAATCCCCACACCTGGTAGGGATGACGGACCAAGGCTGTGCCTCGACAACGGGGCCGGTGTGATGGAGGGCCAGGGGGCTGGGGAACAACTTGACTCAAGGTTGCTTCGTTTTTGTCTTTTGTAAAAAAATAAAATCTGCAAGGGCTGTTTTTCTGTCGAGCAATCCCACTTTAGGTCATTCGGTCTATGAGCCTACGGACATGGATGCAAATATAGCCAAAGCTTCCTGCGCAAAAATCATCATCACGGCAATATTTTTACAGCCCCAAGTAAAACAGTTTGAATGTCCGATAATTGGTAAATAAATCTCCATAGTCATGAGAACGACCGTCTATATAGTAATCATTCAGGGAAAAGAATTTAACAATGTGGAAAACGCTTATGGCGGAGAAAAATGTAGACAACACACTGTTGATGAAATGCAATCGCAAGGATGTGCGAAACAGAAAAGACTCAAATATCGAAAGGTGAAGGCGAAAAGAAAGGGCGGAGGTAAAAATCGCTTTTCTCTAGGAATCGTTTGCAGTCGGCCTCCCGCCGCTGCCCCTGCGGCCTCCGCTGGCCCGGGGGAGGCTCGCTGGAGCTGAGAAGTGCGCTATTTTGCTGCACACTCTGGAGTGTGTGAAGCGCACTGCACGCAAAGCACACTGCGCACGCTCGCCTGGAGGACCAGGAGCCCCTGGATGCTGCACTAGCCTCTGAGGCCCAGGCAGACCTGGAACTGAGTTCCGCCTGGGACGGGGGCCTCTCATTTCACTGCGTACCTAGTCCCTGTCCCTTTCAAAGAGGCTGGGAAAGTAAACTCCAGTAAGTGGCCCAGCCTGGTCCTGAGTTAGTCTTCTAGCCAAGAGCTGGACCCATTCATTATATATAGCTGGGCCTCGGGTCCCTAGGCCAGGGGCTGGGGCAGCTCTTGGGCACACAGGCATGGTGGCACCTGTCCCTAGCCCAGAGTTCCATCCTGTGCCCTCCTCAGCTGAGACCCGAAGCCTCTTCCTGGAGACCTGAAGAGGGTTTGGCCTCAGGCCGATGGCAAAGGGTCAGGGTCCTACCCTCTAGGAGCCAGAAGATGGGGTAGAGGGGCCGGGTGAAGATGGCATGGAAGGTGTGCAGGAGCTGGGCCTCGGGCTCCAGGCTGTAGAAGGTGAGGCAGCCAGAGACCAGGTCCAAGTCCACGCCCAGGAGCTTCCCCGACACCGCCGGGAGGCGCCGGGCCTCCCCGTTGTGCCAGGCCTGGGCGCCTTCCTCCTGAATGCAGAGCCCCCAGGAGTGGGGCCCCCGGCCGATGTTGTCTGTGTGGGGTCCCTGCCTGAGCCGCGTCAGTTCTGGGTAGGCGACACCCAGGGTCACTGAGTGGTTGGACGTGCGCACCTCCCAGTAGTGCCGCCCGGACTGGAAGCTCTGGGCACATTGCACCTGCCAGAGCTCGAAGCTGCCTGGCCTGGCCGGGCCCCGCGGCTTGAGACAGTGCTTCACCTGCTGGTCCTGCCGAGACAGGTAGAGGTGGCGGTTGGCGCTGTCTGGATCAAAGGTCAGATTTCGGTAATCTGTTGGGGAGAGATGGACCGAAGGTAAGAGGGCGGGGTGTCTGCGCACGTGCACCCCCCTTGTTCCCAAAGGGGAAGGCGGCAACGGGAGCCCCGCTGACAGGATGCCAGGCACAGGATGCTGCAACCTGGGCGGGCAGTGGATGTCGTCACGGCGGTCAGTCCTCGCAGTAACCCGACGTGGGACCTTCCACACGCCTCTTTCCACAGATGAGAAAACTGAGGTCCAGAAAGGTAACCTAACTTGATAGTAACTGGGAGAACTATGATTGATCCCAGGTTTGTGTGCCCAGACCCTCGTGAAACACTATACTGGATCCATGTGTAAGAGGTGTGTGTCCTGCAGTGGGTATGCAGGGGGGTGAGGCCAGACCCAGGGATGGTCACAGCACATGCCACACACACATACTCACACATGCACACGAACATGCAGGAGTATACATGCCCATGTGCTCGCAGTGCACGTGCATTCACACATGCACCCACACATGTAATGATGCACTCACACGCACACACGGGTGAACATACATGCGTCGGGCCTCCTTACTCTGCCAAAGTTTCCTCCTCAGTGGACAAATCAGGCTCAGGACGGGTGCCCGGGGACCTGGGGCCTCTAAGGGCAAAGCAGTGTTAGGAAGTGATGGGGAGGGGAGCTCATGGAGGGCTGGGCCCTGACTCACCCCCATCCCCAGTGGGAGGGACAGCTGGACCCCAAGGGGTAGGGAGAGATATGGAATCCGCCTTACCCATGGGACCCAAGTCAGCTGCCTCAGCTAGTGCTTCGGGGGGGCCCTCCTTGTCCAGGAGAAGGTCACAAAGCTGGCTCAGGGACTCCTTCAGGCCACCCAGCTGCTGATCCTCATCCCACTGTGGGGGAGTCAGTGGCCCGAGTGGCCCCGGGGGCACGAGGAGCTGTGATTCCTGAGTCCCAGGGACAGCTGCAATAAGCTTTGGCACAAGAGGCAGGCATGCTGGTCCCCCAGCCTGCTGCCCTGAGGCCTGGTACCTGGAAAAATGTTTGGTCATCCGAATGCTCCAGGAGGTCCCGGATCCTGTGGTCAGAATGAACCACAGCCTCCAGGTGGCCCTGGATTCGCTGCTCCTCGTCCCGGGCCTGTGCCAGAGCCTGTGTCTTGGCCACTTCGATGTCCCTCAGTGCCGATATCCGACGCATCTCCAAGGCCTGCAGCAGGCAGCTGAACTTGGCAGAGACCATGGAAGCCAGGGTGCAGATTGAGTTCTGGGTGGGCACAGGAAAAGCCTAGGGTGGCCAGGGCCCTGCCCCACACCAAGGCAGGCCAGGGCCACAGCTGCCCATGGAGCTGAAGGATGGGGATGCCAGGAGCTAGGATGCCTGGAACCTCTTCCCCCTGCGCAGCCCCTCACTCCATGATGCCAAGGAGCATTTCCAAGGTAGCTCACATCTACTGCCCAGCGTTCCAGGGACAAGATGGTGGATGCCTGAAGGACACAACACGAAGACATGGCGGGGTGGGACAGACAGGCCTGTACCTGGATCTGGCTGCTTTGCTGCTGCAGCTCCTGTAGCTGGCTCTTCGCCTGGGTGGCCTGCTGCTGGGTGACTTCCAGCATGGCTCTCAGCCGAGCCTGTGGTGCCCACGGGGGGACGGGGGATGAGTGACAAGAGGGGGCGAGGATTGGTTGTGAAGTCCCCCTCATTCAACCCACAAACACCTGTAGATGCTGGGCAACCCCTCCTTGTACCGCCCCAGGCAAGGGTGACCAGCGGGCTGGCACAGAGCCCCTTGCCCACCTGGAACAGGACAGTGCATGGGCACAGCAGAAGCCTTGGGCTGAACACCTGACTTCCAGCCTGTCTTGCAATCTGAGCAACCTGGGGCAGAGCACCCGCCCTCTCTGGGCTGTAACCCCACCCTAGTACCCCTAGTCAGTAAATGGGAGCAATATTTCTGGCTTAGGTGGCCTTGCAGGGAAGGGGCGATGGCCCAAAGCACCAAAGCTATTTGATGAGTGGGCTGTGCAGTGCATGTATAAGATGGGCTCTTCCAAATGCCTGGCCAGTTCTCAGCCCCAGCTTTGGGCACCAGAGGAAGAGGGCATCCCTATCTGGTTGTGCCACCTCTGGTCCCCTTGCGGATCAAAACGTTGTGGTCTCCTGCCCCATTCCCGCTAGGACCTGGTTCCCTAGTCCTGATCAAGAGTCTGTCTTGCTTCTTCTCCTCCCAGAAACGCTTGCAGTAAGGGCTGCTGTTATCCCCACTTCACAGTCCAGGAAATGAGTGAGATGTTGATAGTTTGGCCAAAGTCATCAGATTTTCCTAGTTCCAGTGCTCCGCCTCTGTCCAGGCCCTATGTAGGAAGTAGGAGGGCTGACCTTCCTGGTCACCTCTACTCCCCCCGAAGGACTTGCATCTGCCCTTCTCATACCCCACGCAGTTGCACTGCACTTCCTCTCTCTCTAGCAAAATCCCCGCTTTGTCAGCGCCTGCGACATCTGGTTGTATCGCCTGTCCCGCCTCCCTGTTGCCGTCATCTACTGGCTCCACTGCAAAATCTCATGCTTAGTGCTGGGTGTTCATGCCACCAGCAGAGCCCTTTGCTTCACTCCATCTTATGAACTCTTCCCTGACCTCGCCCTGGCCCGTCCCCAGCTCTGAAATCTCAATTTGAAATATCTGTTTCTGACCATCACTTCTTTTTATCTTGGAATTAAGAACACCCCAAAGCCGCCTCATGCCGAAGCTGCCCGCGCAGTGGAGAGCGGGGCGGGGCGCCCCGCGCGTGTCACCTCGCGCTCCCGGCGCTCAGCGTCCAGCAGCACCCACTCGTGGAGGCGACACTCGGTCACGGGGCACGCGCTGCACACGCAGCGGCCCTCGGTGCGGCAGAAGAGTTCGAGCGGCCGCCCGTGCTGGGGACAGCACGCGCTGGGGTCCGGGCTGGGGCCGGGCCCGGCGCGCACCACCTCCAGGACTCCGCTGAGCGCCACATTGCGGCGCAGCTCGGCGCCGTCGCGGAAGGGCTCCCGGCACTCCGGGCACGCCTTCTCGCAGCCGCCCCACCAGTCCCGGATGCAGGCCCCGCAGAAGTTGTGGCCACAGGGCAGGGTCACCGGGTCCTGGTAGAGTCCCAGGCAGATGGAACAGGTCAGCTTGTCCTCCAGCAGCGACGTGGCCATGTTGGCTGCGGGCGGAGGGCGGGCCCGAACCGCGCCGCGGAATGTCCCGGCCTCTTAAAGGGACCGTGAGCCCGGCAGGTGCGGCGGGGAGGAGCGCAGGCCTGCGTGGGGAGACAGGCGTGACAGCCCTTATCTGAGGAACCTCAGCAGCCGCGCGCCCAGTCCACCCCTGCGTCTCCGCCCATGCTGCGCCCACGGCCTCCCGCCTCCATGTAGGCCTCGAGCCACCCCGGGCCGAGAGGTGAGATCTGGCCTTCTGGTCCCACCTTGTGACCCCCATTCCGCTTTCCCAGACCCTCAGTCCAGCAGCTCCCGTACAGGGGATTTGGTCGCGGCCTCTAGAGACAGGAACCGCACCGGGCCGGCCCTCCCCTTGGCTGAGAGCCATCACGGAATCTTTTCTGGACCCCTCATCTGAAACCTAATAACATCGGCATCTACCACTCCCGGTTCCGGCGATTAAATGAGACAGTGCACTGCGGGTACCTGGCGATGAGAGCAGGGGCCACACAGCTAGTACTCATTAAATGCGTTCTCCCGACCCAAGCTGCTCTGCTGCACTTCCTCCTTGAGCTGAGTCTCAGGCATTTGTCAGATCGGGGTGTCTCCCTTCTCTAGGCCAGGCAGAAACAGTGAGGTGGGCATTTCTGGTCACCAAGAGACAAACCAGTCGTGTTTTTCATATCCCTTAATGGAAACCCGAAAGATGCCCACCCGTGCCCGCCCTCTGCTGGCGAGTTCCTTGTTTGCAGGTCTAGGCTGTTCTGGAAAGCGGTAACTCTCTAGCAGCTGAGCAGAGGACTCTGGATCACTAACCCACCCGTGGGGCAGTGTTGGGCCAGGACCGGCTGGAGGGTTAACTCTTTCTAAACAAGCCAGCCTAATTTTGAGGCAGGATGCCCTCTCACTGGGCTGCTGCACCATGCCTTGTGTTGTAAACATGTCGTTTCTTTCCCTGGAAAAGGTGCACAAATCTCGTGACTGGCTTCTGGGCAGTCTTTACCTCAGAGGGGAGAAAGAAATACCCTAACTATCCAGTGAAGGAGAAGGGGCTTTCTGGGCTCCCAGCAGGGTTGTGCCCAGAGGTGTGAGGCCTGCGGACGCCCATCTGACAGGCCCCCTTATTCAGAGCATCCGCTGGCCCCGGCCAGGAGCCCGCAGCACACTGCGAACAGCCAGCAAGGGACTGATGCTCGGGGCTGTGGGAGCAGCCAAGGCCATGGACTGCTTTTCTTTTTCCGTACCTGTCTTCAGCCACAGGATCACAGGACCCCTGACACCCTCAGGAGGCAGAGGTGACGGGCCATTTCCTGGGGTGGGGGGCAGCCGTCTTCCTACCCATGAAGCAGTATAACTTTGGCAGGGGGATGGGGGCGCCTGTAGGCTCCCGGAACAGAGCCAGGCCAGCTATAGCAAAAATCATCTTTATTCACACACACACACACCCCTGCCGCCAGCCCTGGAGAGAGCCTCTTCACTCCCAGGCCCTGGCCTGCTGGGCGGGCTGCAGAGGGGCTGCCTCAGGCGGGGCCTGGAAGGCCCAGCTCACTCTCTGAGGTGGGTGGCACTCTGGCCACTCAGTAGATGCCATAGGTGGGTTCGTGACTGTCCCTGTACCGGTCCAGGTAGCGCAGAGGCTGCCGGTGGGGGAAGCACTTCTGCTTGGGGTGGTAAGGGGGCGGCCGCACAAACTCAAACACGGGCTCCCGCATGTCTGCAAGAAGAGTGAGGGGGTGTGGGTGTGGGCTGCTGTTGGCCTGAGCCCCTCTTCCTGTCTCTAGGCTAGGAAGACCCAGCCAACCCGCTGGAGGAATGGCCGACCCCTTGTGGCCAGGGAGAACCGCCTGTCAGGCCCAGAGAGGTCTGTGAGCTCAGGCCAGCGCCCCGCTCCTCCAGCCCACTTTGCCCTTACCCAGAAGCTGGTGGAAGGTGTGGGTGACCGAGTCATCCCAGCGGCACTGGAAGAAGGCCAGGCCAGCTGGAGTCATGGCTTCTTGGTGTTTCTTGTAGAAATCAAAAGTGTGGAAGGTCCGCTGGGCAAGCTGGTAACTGTAAGAAGATGGGGAGCACTGGAGAGTAGGGAGTGGGGCACCAGAGGCCCACAGCTCACCTCCAGCCCCACGGGCAAGCCTGAGAAGCCCCTTAGGGTCTGCCTAGCACAACTACTGTTCTGCCCGCCTTGAAGCCTGAGTTAAGAGGGAGGGGGACTGAGCAAGACCACCCCTTCCTGGGAAGCAGGCCTGAGGTGGGGTGATGGTGGCAGTGACGTGTGGAGGGTGTGGATTACCAGGGTGAGGGCCGGGTGTCCCCAGAAAAGTCGATTGGCTTGTCCTGCCTGAAGAGCAGGAAGGCAAAGCGGTGGAAGCCGGAGCCGCGGGCAGGGAAGGGGGGGAGGTAGGGACACGCCTCCTGTCCTTCAGCCACCCTGTTGCCTGGGATATTGGTTCTGGTGGGATAAAAAGTAACCTGTTAATTGCCACTCGAGGGAGGTGGCAGCAGGAGCATCCCCAGCCACGTTCTCCCTAGAGACTGATATAACTCCTGAGATCTCTATCATACAGTCAAGTAGGAGGTGGAATTCTGTGAAGCCTTGGGGTTCAGAGGCCGAGGCCAAGGGTCTCAGAGGCTGTCAGGATGAGAGTAAGGCTGAGCAGCCTGTTCGCTAGGCCCTGGGGAGCTGGTGAGGCTGCCACAGCCATTAAGACTGGAGACCACGCAACCTTTGAGCTGCTTCTCTCTCCATTTCCTGAAGCTTTGTGGTCTGCCTAGCCTGGCGCCAGGATGGCCACTGACCTGCCTCGAGAGGCAGCCCCAGACGGTCCTGCTACACAGGCTGGGAACTGCAGCTGAATAAGAACGAGAGAAACCAGTCTCCCAGTCACCGGCCCCGATTACCTAGAGGTCCCAAAGCTGGGGTCACCTGCTTGACTTCTGCCCCCTGGCCTGGTGCTCAGAGCCAAAGGCCACCAAGAAAACATCCTGGGCATGTCACAGCTGCCAGAGGCCTCTCATGGTCACTTTCCCATTTGATTATCACAGAGCCCCTCAGGGTGGTTAAGGAACATTGAGGCACCATTGTAGTTTTACAAGTGAGGAAATGAGTTCAGGGAGACCAACAGGCCTGTGGGAGCAGCCCAGGCCCGTGGCCTGCTTTTCTTCTGTCTCTGTCTTCAGCCCGTGGATCACAGGGCCCCTGACACCCTCAGGAAGCAGAGGTGAGGGGCCACCTCCTATGGTGGATGGTTAATCCGAAGTCCCACTGTTAATCCATGGTGAAGCCCAAACTGAAATTCAGGTGTAGCTCTTTCCAGGATTCCACGGCCTCCGTGCATGCCTCTGACCCACTGCCCCACCCCAGGTACTCACACCAGCCAGTGGACATACTCGGCATCCGGCTCCAGCAGGTGTCCATCTGCACACAAACAGACCCATTGAGTGAAGGCCCTGCCACCCTCTGTCACCCGTTCCCTTGGAAGAAGCAGGGGCTGGAGCTCTTCACTTGGCCCTTCCCCCAGCTCCCTGGCTCATGGGAGGGAGGGAGGCCTAGCGAACCCTAGATACCTACCCAAGTTGGTGAGCAGCAGTGTCCACATGGAGCCCTTGTCTGCCTCATAAGTCACCTCTGGAGCCTGGGCAGCCTGACAGGGAGAGAATGGGGGAGCTGTCACCCTTACCAGGGCCAGACAACATGTTATAAGCACCTTCTTCCTGGAGGGCAGGAACCTGAGGCAGCCTTGGAGAAGGGAGAGCCCACTCTGACCTAAACAACCCGAGAGGCAGGCTGGCAAAGAGAAACTCATAGAAGGAGCCCGGCAGAGCTGCCTCTCCAGAGATCTGAAACGTGTCAATGGACAGGGGCCAGGAGGGCACTCTGAGGACAGCGGACCAGTCACCGGAGCATGCCAAGACGGAGCTTTTTCTTTCATTCGGTTCCTCCTTTTTTTTTTTTGGTAATTATCATGGTTTCGTTTACCAGGAAATCTAAAAGAGGAGACATGCACCAACAAAACTCTGAACAGGCCATGACGACATCGTGCTCGTGCCTCCTTAACCACCTCGACGAATCTTTCAAAAAGGAGCAGTCCTCGGCCCTGCAGTGGGATGTGTCTGTGCACGTGGGGCAGGGAAGGGTGCAAGCCCGCAATTACCTCAGTTGGAGTGACCTCATTGCCATAGTACACAGGCATCAAGTCTTCCTCACCCACGGCATAGGCCACGTGCAGGGGAACTCGGGGCACAAAGGTGGCACCGTGGAACAGGTCTCGGTAGAGGCCATAGTACTCTGCCAGACGCTGCTTGTGGTAGGGGCCACAGGTCTTCTCCCACTCAGCCCGCACAGCCTCCAGCGGGATCCGCACTGGGAAGGAATAATGCCACTGGGATGCACAGTGGGGGCAGGGACACGCCGGGCCCTCTCCCCTGGGAGGGCCTACCTGTGTGGAGGCGGGCGGCTCGCTCCTCCTCCACATTGGACCGCAGCTCCCGGAGGACCTGTTTTCGCTCCAGCAACTGTTGGGTCCGACGGATCTTAGGTGGAGGCAGCCCAATGTCAATGTTGTCTTTGGGATCTGGGAGGGAAGATGTGTTGGAGAAAGTGGGATCATGTCTTGGTAAAGCCACCTGTCCCTACCTAATCCTCTCACCTGCCCAACGTCTGCTGCTAAAGCTTTCCCTTTAATTCACAAAACAAGCATACTGTGCAGTGTCTGCTTCACAAACCTGAACTGGATCCAGTTGCTAAGCAAACAGGGTAAGCTTGAGATTGTATTTTCTGATCCCTAAACCAAGTTACACTGTCTAGGTCATGGGAAATAGAGGCAGATGGTCTCTGAATTATAGTTGGGATCACCTTCAAGTCTGTTCATAGCTGGCCACAGACACACACCTGTGTCCTCCGTAGAATTAACAACTGAAGCTGGAAAGCCTTAAGGAAGCAGCTCTCACATTTAATGAACAAATCATACAGCTTGCCTAGGAAATTTGTTACAATTCAGATTCTGACTCAGCAGGTGAGTTGGGGCCTGAAATCGCATCTCTAACAAGCTCCTAGTTAATGCCTGTGTTGCTGGTCCCAGAACACACTGAGTAGCCAGGCCTGAGAGAACTTTCAATCCAACACCTTTTTCCTTTTGCATTAGACAATAAGTAACGTGCAGTGAACCCTCATCAGAGACGGCATTAGTCTAAGAATTCCAATGGGCTGTGTTCTTTAATCCTCACAATTTTGTGACGGGCACAATTATTTGATTTTGTAGTTGAAGAAACTGAAGCTCAGAGAAATCACTCCCAAAAGGTCACGTGGACTTGGGTTTAAAGCAGGCTGTGCAGATTCCATGCCTGTGCCCTTAACCACCATAAACACTGCCTCTGTAAATGCTTTCCAAAGGATGCACTTGTAAGTTGCTCAAGGGCAGGGTGCCAGAGTCACCCTCCCCAGAGCTTTCAATTTCACTCAGCAAAGGACTGTACATCTATGTGCTGGGCACTATGCGGGTGCGAGGATCCAATGATGGTCAAGACTGGCAGGATTCCTGTCCCTAGGGAGCTCACAACTGGGAGGAAGGCGAGGAAAAGATTCAAGATAGTGTGGCCAGGGCTATGTACAGAATATTTTAGGAGCGTAGAGGGTCGTTCTGGCGGGGCGGGAAGTGGTCAAGAAAGGGTTTTAGAAGTAGAAATATGTAAGGTAGATCCCTAATAGTGGAGGAAGGGAATGTTCTAAGTACCGGGGACGACAGATGTGAAAAATCGTGGTGGGACTACACCGCTAACAGTGCTCAAGGGGACACAGGCTGGCTCCCCACCAAAGCTCGGGGAGGACGCCGGTGGGACCCCCGTCCCGAGTCCCGAGGCTGGCGCCCAGAGCCCCTGCTCCGGTCGCCCCGCACCTGACTTCTCCCCGAAATGCTCCCGGTAGGTCCGCCACCAGTGCGGGGCCCGCGCCTCCTGCTCAGCCTGGCGCCGGTAGCGGTCGAAACTGCGATACTTCTCCAGCCGCTCCAGGTTGCTCACATCGATGTCCTCATTGGGCATCGGCCCCAAAGGGGCAGTGCGGCGGCTCAGCGCGGCTGCGGGCAGTGAGCGGAACGTCAGGCCGGCTATGGCCCGGTCCCACGGAGGCCGGAGCGGGCGCTGGCTTGAACCCCAGGGTGCAGGCTAAATGGGGACCTCCAAGAACCCCCCGACCCCCAGAACCCTCACCCGAGGTGCTGAAGCCCCGCCACCTCTGACTTCTGCACAGCGCGGGTCGCCACCAGGGCGCCGCCATCTTTCCTCACGTCGGCGCCGCCGCCCCTAGGCCCCCGCAGAGGTGGCCAGGCAGAGCAGAGCCTGCCTGCAGACCAGCCCCGCCGGGTCCGGAACCTAGGAGCCACGCCCCTCCCAGGCCCCCGACTCCTCCTTCCCGGGATCCCGGATCTCCTTCCTCCCGGCCACAGGCAGCTGCGGGCGCGGGGCGCCCGGGCTCCGGAAGTTCCCTGTGGACGGCTGGGCGAAGCTGTGCGCGGTCGGAGTCCCTGCCCGGCGCCGGCCACCAGGGGGCGGCACAGACCAGGAGCGGCAGGCGGGGCCAGGCCTCCGCCCGGAAGCGAGGAGGTCGGCGCTTTGCGGGAGTCCGGGTGCACCTCTGGACCCAAACCCCGGAAGCGGTATCCTGAGCCCCTCAGTGGTGCAGCAGCACGGGCTGGGGGCGGGGTGCGAGCACGGATGCTGGCGTCAGGCTGCTTGGGTTCAAATTCCAGATTGTGACCTCGCGCCTTTGCAGTTGCCTCATTTGGGAA
>NW_024355990.1:4354889-4407906 GCF_902729225.1 Pteropus medius | reverse complement strand
TATCCACACCCAATCACCTGGATGATGTGGGTGAGGCTGTGATGTCCCCGGAGTCGGTCTAGCAGCTTTAATCAAGCCCTTGACTTGATTTTGGGTTTGTTGTAAGGCCTGTAGAGACTTAAGGAGACTTGTATTATTACTCATTGTAACCTTTTTAATTCTAATTTTAGGGAGTAAAGGGGGAGCTCTCCCAAACATTATTTTATAAGGAGAAATTCCCATAATATATAGAGTACACCGGGCCCGTAACAAAGCAAAAGGAAGAAGGCTCACCCAATTCTCCCCAGTTTTCAGCTTAAATTTAGTTAAAGTTTCCTTAAGTGTTTTATTTATCTTTTCTACTTGTCCTGAACTCTGAGGTCTGTAAATACAATGTAATTTTCAATTAATCTCTAATATCTTAGCTAACGTTTGACTTGTTTGGGCAATGAATGCCGGGCCATTGTCAGACCCCAATGATAAGGGCAGGCCAAATCTCAGAACTATCTCTGATACTAATTTTTTAGCTACTACTTGTGCAGTTTTATGCTTAGTGGGATAGGCCTCAGTCCATCCAGAGTACGTGTCAATAAAAACTAATAGGTACTTAAATCCAAAAGTTCCAGGCGTAACTTTTGTAAAATCAAGCTCCCAGTGCTCTCCAGGTCTCTTTCCCCTGAGTCTCACTCCTTGTTCCGTGGAGGTCCTTCCTTAGTCTACTTGTGTATATACTGCACACCTATTAGCCACGTCCTTGGCTAAATTTTCAGTCTTGGAACATAATAATCCCTTTTCAATAGTTTAATTAACTTGGTTCCTCCTAGATGGGTGGACTGGTGTGTTAAGTCTATTAAGGTCTTTCCCAAAGCCTGAGGAAGGAGCGATCTTCTATCAGGGAGCATTTTCTATTTTTGTTTTTTCTTTTGTTTTTTCTTTTTTTTTTTTTTTTTAGTTTTTTACTTAATTTCGTTTTAATACGCCTGGTTAGCTGGGGAAATTACATTTAAAGATCATTGGCAGCATCCTTTGCTATCTGATCTGTAAAGGAATTTCTTTGTGTCACCTCAGTCTCTGCATTTTGGTGTCCAGGACAATGAATTATGGCTACTCTTTTTGGTAGCCAAATGGCTTCTAACAGGGCTAAGATCTCTTTCCTATTTTTAATTTTTTTGTCTCCTGATGTTAAAAGTCCTCTTTTCTTATATAAAGCTCCATGTATGTGGGCAGTAGCAAAGGCATATCTACTGTCAGTATAGATGTTTACAGTTTTATCCTTTCCCCACCGTAAAGCTTGTGTTAGAGTTATAAGTTTAGCCCTCTGTGTCGATGTCCTATGGCTTAGGGCCTGTGCCCATATCACATCCCTGACTGTTACTACGGCTGTCCCGGCATACCTTACTCCGTCGGATACAAAACTGCTTTCATTGGTAAATAATACTGCATCCGGATTAGGCCACAGCTCATCCTTCAAGTCTGGCCGTAGTCCAGTTATCTGTTCAAGGTGTTGAACACAGTGATGCAATGGAGCCTGCGGGTCATCATCCGGGAGCAGCGTGGCAGGGTTCAGGGCTGCAGTTTTTGAAAACTGGGTCTGTGGGGGGTTAAGCAACAGTACCTGGTACTGAGTAATTCGGGCGTTGGAAATCCATCTTGTAGGAGGGCTGCGCAGCATGGCTTCAACTGTATGTGGAGCCACAATTTTAATATTTTGGCCCAAGGTCAATTTAAAGCATCTTTGGTCAATATAGCAGTAGCAGCTAGTGATCTCAGGCAACTAGGCCTTCCTCCAGCCACCGGATCTAGTCTCTTTGAGAGATATGTCACTGGTCGCTTAAATAGTGGCTTTTAATTTTTGGAGCAAATCTCTTCTGAGCAAAGGAAAGGGACATTCAGGCATAACTAAAAACGAATGTGTGATGGTTCCCTTTCCCAAGTCAGTAATTTTTGCCTGTGTCCATGGGTATGCCTTCCCTTTCCCAGTGGCTCCTTGAATTACAGTCTTTTCTTTGGATAACAGACCAGCAGTTTCTGTTAAAACTGAGTAAGTTGCACCAGTATCAGCTAAAAAGTTCACAGGTTTGCCCCCTACTTGTAAAGTTACCTTGGGCTCTCGGGGGCTCATTAGATAAGAGCCCTGACGCCCCTATTCATCTTCCAAAAGAATGAGGGGCCTTTTTTCTTCTCACCTCTTGGTTGTTCCTTTTCAGGGCACTCATTCTTCCAATGTCCTTTCTTTTTGCAAATAGCACATTGGTCTCTTCCTAGCCTAGGTTTTCTATTTTGGCCTTCTTCGTTGCTAGGTCCCCCTCTATGGTTAGGGTTTTTTGTGTGTTTTTTTTTTCCCAAGGAGGTCGGTTTCCTTGTCGTCCCACAAACATGACCTTTTGCACACCGTCCCTATTGTTAAAGACCTTTTGAGCTATTTCTAATAATTTGGATAAATTTTCTCCCTCAAAACCTTTCAATCTCTGTAATTTCTTTTTAATGTCAGGGGTCGACTGGCTAACAAAGGCCAAATTAATGGCTCTTTTATTGTTAGGGTCCTCCGGGTCAATAGGTGTATATAAGCGGTAAGACTCTAATAGTCTTTCCAAGAATGTTGCAGGTGACTCGTCCTTAGTCTGAATTACTTTGCTTACCTTGGACAGATTTATTGGTCTACGTGTAGCAGCCCGGAGTCCCTGTAGCAGAAACTGGCGATACCTTAGGAGAGTCTCCTTACCTTGATCTGTATTTGGATCCCACTGGGGACGTTGAGTCGGAAACACAGCCTGTAACCTGGTTAAGTCTGCTGTGGGCTGCCCATTTGGGTCTGTTACTCCTCTAGCCGCCTCCCGCAAAATTCTTTCCTTTTCTTCAGTAGTGAATAAGACCTGTAAGAGCTGTTGGCAATCATCTCAAGTGGGCCGATGGGTAAAGAAAAAGAGACTCTAAAAGGGAGGTTAGTCCTTGTGGTTTCTCTGAAAAGGACGGCGTTTGTAATTTCCAATTATATAAATCACTAGTACTGAATGGCGAGTAGATGACAGTAGGCTCACCTCTCTCTCCTGGAATCACCTTCAATGGGGCTTGAACAGATACTGGCTCTTTCAGGGAGGTTGAATCAGGGGAAGGTGGCCTACGACCCCTAGACCGGGTTACAGGAGGTTCCGGTCCCTCCGGAGGAGGACATCTACCCCCATTTCCATTATAGGGTGGCGGATACCAGTCATCCTCTGAGGGAGGTGCCTGCAACACCGGTGGGGGCTTCTTAAAACCCTGGGGTATGGCTGCCATTACAGTAACGGGTGCACGACTGCAATTCTGTAAGTATTTAGGGGCATCAGAAACAACATCAATCCAAACATCAATATAAGGAATTTGGTCAGGATGCCCAGGGTTTCCATAAATCACACCTCGAACCCGGAATGCAGCCTGCATGTTAAATGATCCCTCGGAGGGCCATCCTACTCCGAAGGTCGGCCAATCTAATTGACAAAAGCGCTGCAAATCAAAAGGGGTTACTGAAGCACCATAGGCCCTTGCCCTACGACGAAAATCTTTAAAGTTGTTAAGCATGCACTGTAACGGAGTTAGTTTGCCCTGTGATTGTCCCATAGTTCCACAATAAAGCACACGAAGCAAAACAAAACAAGACAGACACAGACTAACAAACCAGAACAGGACTGAGAAAACTGTCGTCACAGTCTCAGTCGACCGCCGACCTTACTTGTCGCGTCCGACGTCCGCACGGTCCCTGGGCCCCCTACCAGAAACTGCCTCAGCACTCCCAGGATCGTGCTCCGCAAAGCGAGAAACCACAGGCGGCGGGCTAGGGCAAGTGCCCTAGAGGCCTCCCCAACCGCAAATGGTCCAACGCCCCGGTGCACTGATCAATTTTCCCACAACGAGAAGATCTCGCTGGGGCCTCCAAATGTTGTGTCCAGAATAACCAGACCCAACTTGAGTGTTCTTAACCAGGAGACAGTTTATTAGCCGGCGGCTGTCCTTGCAAAGGAGCAGCCTCGAATTGCCAAGATACAAGGTTTTTAAGCCCCAAATCCCATTCCTCATTCTGTCTTAAACACAAAGGTCCATCTTTCTCCTATTCATTACCTGTCAACCCACTGGTCAGGTGTGCAAGCGGGGAGTACAGAAGCAGAAAGCTTGTTGTTAGAATGTTATGTTCCTATGGGTGATTGCCTATGTTCCCATGGGCTATAGCCAGTGTTCCCATGGGCGATGGCCAAACAGTAATTTTCAGCTTATATACAATTGATTATTTTTTATGCCACGCAAGCAAGCAGGGTTACACAGGCTAAAATTGACAGTTAGTGTATGAGTTCATTGTTATAAGTTTCATGATTAACAAAATGTGGTTAGGGGTTCCAGAAACTAGGCCTAAGTTATAGACTTCCTTTGTCCAGTTTCAGGTTTTAATTATTCTTTAACCCTTTTACATTTCAACAAGCTATTACACAGCCAGTTTTACAGCAAATAACAGCGTCACAGAGCAAACATTTCTAAGAAATAAGAGCAAACATTTCTAAGAAATAAGAGCAAACATTTCTAAGAAATAAGAGCAAACTGATGAGCTGTGTCAAATTGTGAGAAACCAGTCGTTAAGAATACAGCAGTTTAATAGGTCCAAGATGAAGGCTGTAAACTGTTGGTAAATAAATAAGGTCCCTCTGAAAGCTGTTCCGAGAATCAGAGACACAAACTGGACCTGTTCAGAGCCACCCAGCACTGTCCTCCTCTGCCTCCCCGCTCACGCCCGCTCACGGGAACACTTCCTCCCACGGAAGATGACACGCTGCTCACAAAGAGAAGCCGCTTTAGACTTGTGATTTTATTAGTCGAGTCCATCTGTGGTGGGTCTGTAACCCTTCCAGCCAGGCCCGACGCCCACATGTGAAAAAGTGCCTGTCTGGGGTGGGGACAGCCTGGGTATGGTCTCTCTTGGTCCCCCTGTGCTGTCATCTTCATTCCCCAAGCTGTGGCTTTGTGGCAGGAGAACAGCAGAGAGAAGCCTTTTTGCCCTGTCCCTCCCCAGACTCCTCCATCACCTACAGCCCTCCACCCCCACCTCTGGGAGCCTATTAGAAGCCGAGGAGGCCACTGTCCAAGCTGAGCTAGTCACTCGGGCAGCTGGGAATGAGGCGGGGACTTTGTGCGAGCCCCTCAGAGCATGAAGGGCTGGCTGAGTGCCAAGGGCACGTCAGACCGAGGTAAAGCCTGGCTGGCACGGCACCCTCCCTGCCCCTGCCCTTCTCACGCCTTCGGTCAGGAGGCTAACAAGGCTCTTCAAAATGGGTGGCCTGACTCCATGTCCCCATTAGGGAGGTGACACCGTGCTGTCTCTGCCGGGTGGACAGGTGGATGCTTGTGGCATTCTTTGAGACGACTCCTGCCTCAGAACAGGCCCAGGCGAAAAGATCCCCAAACCGTCTGCCCGCCGTGGAGGGGAGGGGTCGACAGAGCCCACTCAGACCCCCAGGTCTGAGCTGAACATCTGTGGGGCTGGAGGACCAAAGCCATGACTGACAGTGTCTTGGGGCTGAGATGCCCTCAGTATCGTGTCACCCCAGAGGCCAATGAGGCACGGGGTGCCTGCATACCTCAGCCACAGCGGGCACACACGGAAGGATGCGCTTGCTCCCTGTCCACAGGAAGAGCTGTAATCAGCTCCTGGGATTCACAGAGCCTTTCCTGGGCACCCCTCCTCGGGGATGGCAGCCAGCAGGGTGGTGGGACAGAGTGCAGGGTCTGAGGCCTCTGCAGAGGAGACAGCGGGACCCTTCAGGCCGAATGTGATGTCACATTATAGGAAGCATTCTTCAGGGTCTCCAGGAAGAACTGTTCATTCTCCAAGAAGTCTCGGTCCTGAAAGGCAGGGCTGGGTGAGCCGTCACCCTCCGGCTCCCTCCTGTGCCTAAGACACTGGCTCAAAGGACTGAGCGTGAGGTGGACCCCTGGGTGCTGGCCAAGCCAGCCCTCGCTTGGGGTCTCTCCCCACTTACTCCCTGGCTTTGCCCTGCTCTGGGAAGCAGCAGGGGGCACGGAAGGAGCACAGGCACTGGGCTGGGACCAGGTCTCAGTCCTGCTGAGGCCACTCACTAGCATATGACTCCATCTCTCTAAGCCTATCTATAAATTGGAGATAATGACATTACCTTCTTTGTAGGGCTGGGTCAGCGTAAAGGCTTACAATGTACATAGTTTTTAGCACAGAGCCTGACACACTGGAAATGCTCTGTAAGTGATAACAGCTGTCTTCATCACAGGGTTACTGTGAGGTTCAACTAAGGCGATGTATGCAAAATCGCTTCATATGGAACCTGGCCTGCGGGTCTCAGAGAGACGCTCACTAACTCACTAAGCCGTCTGCACCACTGCTCTCCTCTAGGGGGTGGCTCAGATCTCCTTGGGGCCAGCATGTGCTCATCCCTGCCTCTGCCCTGAGCTGCTGGCCACCACGAGGACCCGTAGGTCCAGGGGCAGTGGAGGGCCCGCTCTCCACCCAGGATGCTCACCTGCTCAGCTGTGTGTTTCAGCAGTACCAGCTTGGCGTGGAGGTGCGAGGGGCCCAGGCTGGCTGGCGGCTGGCTGCACCGAGGGTCAGCAAGAGCAGGAGCCACGACGGCTGCAAAGCAGAGGGGCAAGTCAGGGACCGAAGTGTCGGGGGGAGGACAAGATGGCCACGGCCTGTCTCCCCGGGGCCTTCTCACCGCTGTGGGTGGGTGCAACCGCGACCAACCTTCTGGGCACATCCACCCAGTGGCCAAAGTCCCATCCTTCTGGAGCCACTTACCACTTAGGCCAGAGGTTGCCAGGCCCTGGGCCCTGGTGAGTAGCCCCATGGGACCAGAGGACAGGTCCTGTCGGACGCGGTCCAACTGCAGTCTCTGCTGGGCCAGACTCAGATGCTCCTGTGCCCCATCCCCAGAGAGGGCACGCTGTGAGGGTGGGAGACTGGGGTAGGGGCAGGGGTGGCTGGGGGAGCCGGGGCGGGATGGGGCCCTGCCTGGTGCATGTGCTGCTCCTGCTGCCGCAGGCGCTCCTGCTGCTGCTGCACCAGCTGTAGCCGGGCCTGCTGCGCGGACTGCACCTGCCGGGCCTCCCGTAACGCCCGTTCCCCCTCCTCGTACTTCTCTGAGGCCACCTGCGGGGAGGTTACCTGGGTAAGTGGGGCGGGCTGGGGGCAGGGTACCACTGGAGCCCCAACCTCACCCCCGAGCTGAGCCACCTGGCACCTGGCTCATCCTCTCCACCTCCTCGGCACGGAGCCGGATTCGCAGGGCGGCCGCGCTGACCCTCTCCTGCTCCAGCCGCAGCTCCTGCCGCTCCCGCTCCAGGGCCTCCCTCTCGGCAGCCAGCTGGTCCTCCTTGCCCCGGAGCTCGCTTGCCCTGATTTTTAGCTCTGCCTGCTCCTGGAGATGGCAAAGCCTTCGCTACATTCTCCTCTCGGGAGTCACACTGGGCCCTGCTCAGAGTTCAAGGACCCCCTGGCCCGCCCATCCATTGCTATGGCTCCACACGATCCGAGTCTGGGAGGAGACAGTGGGGCAATGGGGTCCGAGGACCAGACAAGCCAAGCCTTGGTGCTGCCCCTCACCCCTGGGCTCAAATACTCTGAAGCCCAGTTTCCTCATCTCTAGCATATCTACGTCATGGGGACATGGTGAGGGCTGAATGAGCGAATGTGTATAAAGCACCCAGAACAGTAAGAAGAAGCTGCTATCCTTGCATGGCCGCTGTGGTTTGAACTCTGCGACTCTGGCGCTGTGCCCTTTGCTAAGCGCACCCATCAGTGGAGGAGCGGACAGCGAGGGCGGGAGGCCAGGCTGGCGGCTCTGAGCCCTACCTTGGCCAGGCTGACCAGGGTGCCCTCCCGCTTGGCGTCCACTTGCAGTGCCCGCTCTGCCTCTCGCTCGGCCCGCTCCTTACTCAGCTTCTGCTGCGAGAAGAACTCGGCCCACTCGGCCGCCAGGCGCCGCTGCTCCTCCCCGCACTTGTGCATGACCGCCTTCTGCTCCTCCAGCAAGGCGCTCTGGGACAAGGGCGTCAGGGCGAGGGGTGAGCGCCCTGCGCACGTGGCAGGACCAGCTGCCGAACGCGGTGCGGCGCCACCCACCTTGGCCCGCTCCAGCTCCTCCCGCTCCACGGCGGTCTGCCTGGCCACGACCCTCCTCTGCTCCTCCAACGCACGCTGCGTGGACTCAGCCTTGGACTGCTCCGCGCTCACCCGCCAGCGTTCCTGCGGCAGGGTCGGGGCTGAGGACACGCTCCCCCTCGGCGCGCTGCCTGCGCCTGGGGAGCTGTGCAAAGCCACTGCGTCTCCCACGCTATGCCACAAACACCTCCTTTCTTGAGAGGCACAAAACCAGGGGCGCCCAGGAAGGACTGCCAGGCCCAGCCGCTGGGAGTAACTGCATGACCGCTAATGGCTCAGGAACTGCCGCTGGGCGGGCTGGAGGCAGTAGCGCCCTCACTCTCTGATTCGCCAGTGAGGGCACTCAGCCGCCCATCTGCCATCGATCAAGCAGGCGAAGTGCCAGGGTGGGCGGGACGCTGCAATGCCAGGGGACGCGGGGCACAGACAGCACGAGGCTAGAAGCTTGACTGTGCCTGGGCTGAGGCAGAGGCTTAATGAAGTTACCAAATGAGGGACTGAATAAATGTGGTTCATGATATCAAAACATCTATAGCTCCGTAGTGCTATGTCCACAGGATAGCTATGATGTCATCAGGGGCTATATGGCTAGTGGGTCTGTTTAACTTTCTTCTTTATTCTTTCTTGTACTGTAATTTTTTTCAGAGAAATGTATCGTGATAACCTAGTACAAAAGGAAGAGAAGGTATTCTTTTTCTAATAGTAGAGCTTTTGCTCTCATATATCAAAGCTACGTAGGGAGGTCAGGATGTATCTGCTACAGCTCAGGAGGCGAGAGCACTTCTCCCAATGTCATAGGCATCAGCTGTCGTGACAGGTTCCAGTGGCAGGAAGGAAAGTGGGATGTGCAGCTGATGGGCCGAGGGGCTCAGCTGTGGCAGGCGAGGGCAGGGGAGGCAGAGGCAGGAAGGGGCAGGAGACTGCAGAGGGACGTCTGGCGGCCAGGGTCAGAGTATTGCTGACATTCCCTGGGGTGCTCTGGGGAACACGGGCCCGTGCCAGAGGGCAGCCTCACCTGCTCCAGCAGCCGGCTCTGCTCACTCAGGCGGGCCTCCATCTTCCCGATGACCTCCTGGAGCCGGCTCCGCTCCTCCTCCATGTCCCGCTGCTGCCGGCCCAGCCTCTCCTGCAGGGCTGGGGGCAGCCCACAGGGGCTCACTGTCCGCCCACCTTCCCACCGGGACCGGAGAGGAGGGAGGGACACGTGGCTGCGCAGTACCTCGGAGCTGCTCGTCCCGCTGCCGGACCCCCAGCTCCCACTCCTGGGCAGTGTTGAGGTGCGAGGCCTCCACGCGGGAGGACAGCTCATTCAGGCTGCTGGAGAATTTCTCCATCTGCTCGATGATGCCATTCAGGGACCTGGGGATGGATCCGGTCACCAGGCCTGGGGGCCTCAGCACTGCCCCGTTGGGGTGGGCAGGGCCTGGATCTGGCCCTTACCGCGTGTGGGAGGTGGCGCTGGTGACGGCATCGATTTCCCGGTCCTTCAGCAGCTTCAGCCGCTGCAGCTGCTCCTCGTGCTCCTTGCGCATGTCCAGGATGGAGGCCCTGAGGGGCGTGGCGACAGCGGCTCAAGGGGCAGCGCGCCTTGGGGTGGCCCGTGCTCCCGGGGCTTCCCCCGCTCCAGACGCCACCTTGGTTTCCCTGGCTCCCCAGCCACCCACTTCCTCAGGGGGAGATTCTGTTACTCAGCAAAGGACGCGGCACACAGAGGAAAAGACAGGTGCGCCCGCGGCCCTCCGTGCCTGCACCTGCGCGGTGTTCAGAGGCCCGCTCTGCCCTCGTGGGCCAGCTCCCTCCTGCACCTTCGCTGCTTCTGCTCTAATACAGAACGGCGGCCGGACCCGCCAGCACGCTCACTGCGCGCACTGCTCCTAGGGTCGGTCTAGTCGCTGGACTGGAGAGTCCAGCAGGCGAGCAGGTTGACCTGCGCTGCGTCAGCCCACAGCGCTTGATGCTCCAGGCCCTGCCCGAATAGCCAGTGAGCCCTCGGGCCCTGTAGGGGCCTGGGTCAGTGTGCTCAGCCTGGGGCCTCACCCAGAAGGGAAGGAGTCAGGCCTCGGTTCCAAGGCTGCTGAGTCGGGCTCAGGGGATCATGGCGGTCGGGTGACTCGGCCACCCCGGAAGCCCGCGCCCTCACCGCTGCAGCTCCCGGAGCCGCTCCACCTCCTGGTCCTTCTCTTGCATGGCGGCCGCCAAGCGCCGCTGGTGCTGGGCCGTGAGCTCGGCGCGGGCCTGCTCGGCCGCCTGGCGCTGCGACGAGCACTGGCTGGCCAGCTCCTCGTTCTCTCTACGCAGCCGCTCTTCCCGCTGCTGGCACGAGGTTTCTAGCACCTTGATGCGGCTCCTGCCAACAGAAAACCCAGGGTGGGGCCTCTCCGAGCACGTCGGCTGCGGCAGGCCAAGAGCCTCGGGGAGCCCCGGAGGCCACAGGCAGGGGAGGGCGTACCTGTGAGCATTCTCAATGAGCTCCAGGTCGGCCTGGTGTCGCTGCTGCAAACTCTCCAGCAGCAGCTTGTGCTGGGCCCGCTCTAGCTCCAGCTTCCGTACCTGGAAGACAGCAAGGGGGACAGCGTGGAGGACGGGCTGCCGGAAGAAGCCTTCCAGCCCTCACAGTGACACCTTCCCATCACAGCCAGCTGCCCCCGGCCCCTCACCTGGGCCTCCAGGTCTGCCAGCCGGGCCTGACTCTGCAGAAGCTCAGCCTGGAGCTCGGCAGTGCCACTCTGAAGCTGCACCTGAGCTGCCAGCAGCTGTTTCTGGTATTCTGTGCCAGGCAGCAGGCTCCGTGCTAGGGACTCCGGGAGCAGGGACTGTAGTTGAGGGCAGATTAGGTAGGGGACCGGGACTTGGCTGAGCTCACCTACCTCTGGCCCTTTGCTCACTAGACCTCCCAGGCCTTGCACCCGAACTGGGACTGCAGACAGGGACAAGGACATGACACCAAGAGGCCAAGGATGAGGCCTTGGGAGGTCACAGGGTCGCTGCACCTCCCCTCTCTGGTCTGGTCAGGAGAATGAGTCCCTTTCTCCCTCAGAACATCCTCCCCGGCAGGGGTTCCAGAGTCCCACGTGAATAGCTGCGTCCCAGCAGTCTTACGACACGGGCCCTTTCTATCGGGCCTGAAGTCCAAATGATAGCTACTCTGCTTCTTGCAGGCTGCTCGCCACCCACCATCTTCAGAGGTGCTTCTGGGTCACCAGGGATAAGCTCTTATGTGGCTTGGCCTTCTCAGGCCCAGGGGTCAGAGGTGACTGCCACACCTGGGTAACAGATGGAGGTGCGGGGGAGAGGGGGCGGGGAACAAGAATAGAGGAAGCTTTCCAGAGGGAGTGACACCTGCAGCCCTACTCTGATTGGAGCGTTCTGGCTGCCTCTGCCTGGGGGCCACCTTTAATTCCCTATTATGCTGGCAACTTAGCACCCAGCTGTGCCTGGGGTGGCAAGGCTAAAGGTGCTGCTGGGAAGAGCCCGGTGAGCTCTCTGATGTCACCACACTGTCTTCCTGACAGGCTGTCAAGTCAAACCGCTGTTGCTGCCTCTGAGTTGCTCCCTGCGCCTGAGACCTATACCTGTTTGTCCGCCCTCCCTACCTGGACAGGCACAGGCAGCCCTGTGGGTTCCTGGGAACTTGGGACACACAACACAGGCTCTGAAAAATAAACGGCAGAGAGCTGAGTGGGAAGGAGGCCCACAGAAGCCCCCGTCTCGTGGGTGCTCCAGCTTCACTGTCTTTGGGGAGCCCCGAAGGAAGCTCAAAGTGCCTCTTTCTTACCCAGAGTTAACCCCCAAACAAAGCAGAAAACAAACCAGTGCTTGAGAGGTTTCCAGGAGCTATGTCCTTCTTCGAGTCACCTGCATGGAGGGCCAAGGAGGCCTGGTTCCAAGTCACAGAGGACCTGAGGACACAGGGATGGAGGGTGGCAGGGACAATAAAGGAAAACATCAGGTTCAAGTCAAAGACAGGACAGGAAAAGCCCTGGGGGCTGGCGGTTCACTGAAGTGAAGCTTTAGGTGGGTAAAGAAGACGAGGACCTGGCGTCAGGACGCTCCTTAACCGGTGGGCCTGATGCGAGGTATTGAATGCCACATACCAACACACAGCCATTGGTACCCTCTAAGGAAGGAGGCCCATGCCGGTCCCCCATGCGCTTCTCATGACCCTCGGCCCCGGCTGCAACTTACCCCGAGGTGGCAGGCCCGGCAGGCGGCCTTTGTGCTGCTGTTCCTGAGGTCCCTCCAGCAGCTGCTTGTTTGAGCCCCTGGGTGCTGGCAACTGGTTGGCTGAAGAAGTAAGTGTTAAAGCAAAGGTGGCAGGGTCCAGGTTCGGAAGGATGAAGACAGGACAAGGCCCGAGTGTGAAGCTGTGTGGCTGTTCGTCTTCCCGCCTCCCCTGGGCTCTCCTCCCGTTCCCACCATCCTGTCTTGGGAATTCTCCCAAGTCTGAGCCCCCGGCCTTCCAGACCCCCCCTCTGCCCCAGTGCCCACCATGGCACAGTGAATGGACACTGACCATCAGACGACAGTCCAAGGAGCGACAATGGCCATGTTATAGGCACCAGAGTTAAGTTCAAATTCAAGGCCTTAAGACTGAGGCTCTGCTCATTCTCCCGCCAGGTCCGGCTGCCCTTTGGGCTCCTCTCTCCTGTCTGTCGTTCTCAACTCCCTTCTCGGCTCTCGGAGTCAGTGAGGAAGCTTTTCCCGGGTTTCAGCTCCAGGTCAAAGCCACTCTCCTCACTCACACCCACCCCACGGCATCTTGCCATTTCCTCTGGAGGATCCCGGCCTTGCCAGCCCCTTTCGCCTGCCTGCCCTCAGGGGTCAGTCTCGGGTCAGTCACTTCCTGCCCCACTGGCTCGCCTTCCTGTGGCTCCCCCCAGGAGTCGCCTCTTGGCCACTGTGTGTTCTCTAACACCCCTGACAAGCACGGGCCGATCTCGGCCCACACACGCGTCGTTTACTTCGGCTCAGGCCAGCAGTCGCACCGAGAATTTGGACACTGGGGTTTTTTGCCAGCCGAAGGGCGCTGTGGGCAGAGCTGCTGCTCAGAGGGCTGCGCGTGTGCCACGTCAGGGCGTCCTCTGTCTCCTGCCCGACCAAGCCAGCACCTATTCCCACAGCAGTTAGGGCATGAGTGTCAAGAGCCCCCCTGTCCCCTCGTGTCTGCACCTGGGCAAAGGAGGGAGCCTGAGGCTCCCCCGTGGGGCTCCAGGGGAGGGCACAGGTAAGGACCGTGCTCTGCTCTGGGGCACACAGCCGGAGCTCCCCGCGCTCTGCCCGGCTCTCCCTGTGCTAGAGAAAGCAGCCCCAGCCTGTACCTGCTGGACGGGGGTTGGCTCACCACCCCCACTGCGTTCTGGCCCTTGGAGGGGGCAGCGTGCTCCTCTCTGGACGGACCTTGGGACTTTTTCCTAGACAGGGCGTGGCTCAGCCAGTCCTCCTCCTCCTCCCCCTCAGGTGCGCCCAGCTGGGAAGCCTGGCTGGCTTTGGCAAGGGCATCTACATCCTTGGGCGCTGGCTTTGCCCCCGAGGAGGATGGGAGCCCAGCCGGCGCAGAGTGCCGGCCCACGAGATGAGGTGCCGAGGGCGTGGAGAATGCGGAGCCTCCCCTGTGAGGCTCTCTGGTGGCTGATGGGGGGTGCAGGTCCCAGTCATCTTCCTTGAGGCCTAACCAGTCGGCTCCTCCCTTCCTGGGGTGGGTGGGGCTGGACGCCACGGGGGTGCTCTGCTTAGAGCCTGCTTCTCCCTTGAGGTCTGTGGTCCCTTCTGCCAAGAACCTACTTTAAGACAGAGAGGAGCGGTCTAAGGCAGGGCAAGTCACCCGTCCCAAGAGCCCCCTTTCCCTCCGGCCTCGTCCTCCGCTGCTGGGGGGCAACTGCGCCTTCCACACCAAGGAGCCGGGGATGCCCAGGGCCTCCGCACGGCCAGCCTCAGGCCCCGGGAACGGTACCCACGCCAGCCCAGGCGGCAGAGCAGTGGCAACTGAGCGCTGCTCATAGGACACCGCCAGATGCGGACAATGAATTCCATCACACCACCCAGGGACAATTCCACCCGCAGCACACAGGACCAAACGACAGCCGCGGGCACATGCGTCCAGAGAAGAACCAGCTGGACAAGTGGTTTAGGCGTTTCGCCCAGTGTCGTTTGTTACCTCTTCATTTGTTCAGCCATTGCCTATATGTTTTACTGCTCAGTGGCAGCAGCTTCCAAGGACTAAACACATGCTGGGGCTGGGAACAATTTCGACGTGTCTATACAGTTATTCAGAGAAAGAGAGGTCGACGAAGCCAACATGGCATAGTGTCAACACCTGCTGAGTCTGGGTGGCGGGCAGGAGGGAGCATGCCACACTGTCCCCACAACCTCTCTGTCAGTTTGAAAGTATTTTGAAATACAAAGTTTAAAATATACACTGGGAGAAAAATTCCAAATTCAGACAATTCCATCCACTACCGTGTTGCAAACGGGGACGAGACCATTGACGGGGTCCACATGGCAGACCCCCAAGGCAGGCTTCCCGGGGAGCAGGGTTCGAGAGGAGAGGCCGCCACAGGCCTCCGGCTTTGAGAGGCTTCAGGAAGAGGCAGGCCCACCCTCTCCAGCAGCCTGGGCTCCTGCTGGGGGCCATCTCCACCACCTGACCTGGACTGCAGGGCTGGGCGACCTCCCCCTGCCTTCAGCACCCGCAGAGCCCAGAGCCGTGCCCAGCGTGGCCTCCCCAACAGGCCTGTCAGCGGCATGGGGCGAGGCCGGCCCGTTTGCCCCGTGGGCAGCCTGTCTCCGAGGCCAAGCTCCCTGCGGGTCCGCTTACCTGACTGGCTGCCGGCGGGACTGTCGGCCCTCGGAGGAGCCCATGGTGGGCTGATAGGCCCCAAAGGTGAAGTCCTCGTCACCCCAGGTATCGTCTTTGTCTGTGAATTAAGGGGCCTGTGATCATGGGCACAGAACTGTTTACACAGAGATGAAATGGCAGCTTGACGAGTGTGACAAGTGGAGGTGAGGCTGCCCGGGAGGAAGCAGGGCTGAGAGGCTGGGTGTCAGCTCCACTTGGAGGAGCATCTGGGAGCCGCCAAACGTGGTGGCGGGCCCTGCGGGACGGCCCTGAGGTGCAGCCATGAGCTGTGTGTGCCCCAGGCACAATTCAACATGTGGCTCCAGCAGATGCTTTAAGAAATACTGTTCCAGAACAGTTTTTCCAACTGTGAGCTGCTACCTCTTAGCACGTTGAGAAACCACTTTAATGCTTTGCAGCCAATATCTTTATAAACCAAATAGCGTATAAATAAGAATAACAATATTGAACATGGTAATTAATATTTCATGACACTTGTCTCAGTTAAAATATGCATAATAATGTGTGTGTGTGTGTGTGTGTGTGTGTGATGACATAAAGTTTATTTCTTATTATGGGTTGTGGTAGAAACCTGCTCTGGGGCCCCCCGCTACCCCAAAGCTTCCTTACCCTGTGGCCTCTGGTACTTCCTGTCCAGCTGGAACTCGCTGTGCTCCCCGGTGCCTGGGCGGGCCAGCAGCTTGGTGGCAGTGCCTCGACCCAGCAGCTCATCCAGCTTGGAGCGAGCAGGCCGGGGCCCTTCCCTGCAGGACAGGACACAGGGTAGGTACGTGTGAATACGAGGGGCTCCTGGGGGCCCATGCTATCCCCCCCAGTAACTTCTCCCTGGACCTGAAGCAGCGGCCTGGCCAGGGGCTCTCTGCATCTAAGGACCCTTACTGGTCTCCTGTCTGCCTCCTGTCCGCTTTGGGGCTGTCCCCAAACCCCAGGGCGGCCATGATGTCGTCCCCATCGTCAAACAGCGATTCGTCCTTCTTTCGGATGGGGGTGTCCCCAGGAGCTAGAGGAATGGAGGGACCTAGGACAGAACACAGGGCGCCATGCCCACAGCTGTCTTGTCCTCAGCTGTGACACGCTGAATGGGTTCAGGGGGGCATTTCTCTGCCACTCTGACCTTTGGGTGGGGCAGCAGGCCTCATACATGTCTGGTCTCCCACAGGACCTGACTGATCCCCAGCTCACACCCCTTCCCGTTCTTAGGGACGGATAATCCCTCGGACTGGGGCCTCAGGTCTGCGGTCCGCCGGGAGGGCTCTGTGGCCCTGCACTGGGCAGCTGGGCAGGCCTGCTGCCAGCTGCACCTTCCGCGGGATGAAACCGGCGCCCCCTACCCGGATCTCTGACTGGGGCTGGGCTCTTTTCCGAAGTCACTTTACTCTCGGTCCCCGGCGGCTTCTTGGCGACACTTTCCTCGTCATCGGAGAGAAGTCCTGCCAATGGGTCTTCCAAGTCTCAGGGCCGGGAGGGAAAGCAGTGGTCAGACTGCACATGTGTGCAGGAAAAAAAGCCCTGTGCTGTGCTGGGTGGGGGGCGGCTAAGATGTCATTGTTATCATCCCTAGCTGCTCTGGCACATAAACGAGCCCCTCAGCATCTGGGGTGGCTCCAACCAGACCGGGCTGCACATGAGGAGCCGGGGGGAGCCCAGTGTGTCTGCACCAGGCTCGCCCATGGGCCCCGCTTCCGCTGTCTGCACAGCCTTCTGGAGACGTCCCTAAGGCATCAGAAGAGAAGTGAAACATCCGCGCATTCGTGAAGAATGGGAATTTTTCCTTTACTTTATAAAATCTTCAGTTGGATGCGTGGCTTCAAAGTCCTCGCGAATCGGTTCCCCAAATATCTGGGTGAAAACACAATTAGCCCCTCCCTGGACCCACGACAAACTAAATCAGTGGAATCAGCTGTCTGCTGCTCGTCTGACACACGCAGAGTCCTGGCCACAGCAAGGGAGTAAGCGTTACTCGGGCTACTGCACTCTCAAATCTGGAGTGTCCCAGGAGTGTGACTGGGGGGCCACTGGTACCTTCAAAGGAAAACTTCCTGTACTGCTGCCCAAGGCTTCTGGGAGAGGGAGATGGCTTCTTGGTAGGAATGGTGTCCCCTGTAGAAGGCAAAGAGAAAGCAAGGTTGCAGGCCTGGGTCTCCCGTGGTCGAGATTCTTCTGCCATACCCTGACTGGGGCCACAGCAGGTGGGGCGGGAAGGGGAGGGCAGTGTGACTGTGGACACAGCCCTGGGATGGGTCTACCTGTCCCCAGTTCTCACACAGGCTTCTGGCAGGAGAATGGAGTCTGGAAGCCACCTCCTGCCGCCTAGTCACGAGTCACTCCGAATAGAGACGTGTTTGGGAGATGCACGGGCTACCGTAAAATTCTGCAATTTAATTCAAATGGCTCCTCCAGGAGCTGCTGTGTTGCACTTGGAGGAAACGGAACAGCCCGAGGAAGGGAGGAAGCTCAACTTGTCCCCCTCCCCCACCATAAACACTCACACACACTACGAGCCAGCCCCTGGCCTCTCCATCCCAGGCACAGAAAACCCACAGGACAGAAAAGCTTCCTTCTAAGCATCTTCTACATTTCCACATCCCCAAAGCCTCCCAAAGTCCAAAGAGCCAGGTCCCATTCACCTTTCTCGTTGGCTGTAAAGGTGCCAGCAGGTTTGGGGTTGCTAGGCAGCTCTTCTCTCCCAGAACCCTTTGCAGCATTTTTGCTAGAGGCTAGGTGAGACTTCCTCAGACCTAGGAGATCGGCATCCATGTCGTCCAGATCCTGGGAAAGCGGGAAGAGAGAGGAATGCCCACAGGTGCTCAGCTGCTGGTTGCTCCCGGCGGCCTAGTGGTGATGTGATGGTGCCTCCATTTTCCATGGGGGACAATCGGGGACGTGAGCTGGGGAACTGACCCGACAGGGGCACAGAACAAGGACAGAGGCAGGGCCGAAGCACAAAGTCTCCCCACATCCAGTCTCAGAGGAGCCCGGTGGTCCTGGACTGGCACTGCCCAGCCACTGCTGCCACCATGCGAGAATGAGCGGGTGGCTGGCACCTGCTCTCAGCCGCTTCTAACACAGGCTTAGCCCGTGTCGAAGCCCTGTGGGCAGAAAGGACTAGGCAGCAGGACCCGGGGGTCTAAGATTCCCAAACGGACGGCCACTGGGCAGTGGGAAGGGGCTTGGGTCATTCTGTCCAAAGTCACAAATAATTTTGGATCCCTTAGCCTGCCTGGCTTGGGCAAGTGATGTGTGATTCGAGGAAAAAGTGTGACGAGAATGCTGCTCCGTGGCGATGAAGGGTGACATTCAAAACCTGCAGGAACCGAGCCGGGCGGTGAAGGCAGCCAGGCTCTCTGGGCCACTGCAAGCCCTCGGTACTGACTCACTAAATACTGACTTTGACAAGGGACAAAGACTTCATCTGAGGAGGGTGGTTGGCACCTGAGGGGCGGGATTGCGAGGAAACAAAGGAAAATGAGAAAACTATTCAGAAAAAAAAAGATGAGTTGGGAAAGAAAATAGAACCAAAGGTAACCGAGTGGCGTGGGGGCTGAGCTCAGGGTTCTGGAACGAGAGACTCAAAGTCACCACCAAAAAAATTCATCCGGAGGACTGGAAGGTCACGCCCAGGGTCCTAGCTGGCCAGCCTTGGGAAGGAGCAATTTCAAGCTGAGGTTAAAGAAATGGAATCTGGAGGCAAGAAGGGCACAGACCCCGATTCTTCAGGGCCCCACCAGGCTGAAAGCAAGCATTCAGGTTGGCCCAGGACCGAGGCAACACAGGGTAACTAGGGGGACAGGAGCCAAGGTCAAGTAGGAGCACGCTGCCAGCTGCCAGACAGGTGCTCAGGGGAAGGAGAACGAAGGGCAGCTTGAGGGTTCAGACTCCGCCTAGGCCACCTGAGCGCTGAGAGTCGGCTCTTATAACGTCTTCAGCATTGACGCCTTACAACTGCATTGTCAGCACAATTTACAAGAGCCAAGGTAATGGAAGAAACCTAAATGCACATCTATAGACGACTGGATAAAGAAGGTATGGTTCATATATACTCAGCCATTAAAAAAAAATGAAATCCTGCCATTTGCAATGACACGGATGGACCTAGAGGTTCTTATGCTGAGTGAAATAACTCAGAGTTATTTCAAAGATAAATACCATATGATTTCACTTATATGTGGAATCTAAGGAATAAGAACAAACTAATCAAAAACAGACTCACAAATATAGTGGACAATTTGGTGACGGACAGAGCGGAGGGGGGTTGTGGGGCTGGGAGAATGGGGCGAAGGTTAAAAAGTACAAATGAGTAGCTGATGGATGGTCACGGGGATGGGGAGCACGGCAGAGGGAAAGCAGTCAGCATTAATATGATGGCTGGGTGGAGGGCCAGGGGAGGGAGGGAGCGATTGGGGGAATCGTTCTATGAACTATACAGATGTCTAACCGATGTACTGTATACTTGACACTAATTAAAATAATTTAAAAGAACTGCATTGCCAGGGTTAGCTTGGGGCTTGATCTAATAATGAAGGGACTTGGCAGGGGGTGTGGAGAGAAACAAGGAGAAAGGTTAAGAATAAGCTTTAGAGGAGACGGTCTCCCCCTCTGTCCCCCTAGGTGATGCAGGGGTGGAGGGACACAGCCAGGTGAGACTTCAGGTGGGAGCGGAGCTGGCCCCACTTCATCAGAGACCTGTGGCTGACGCGTGACGCGGTGGGTGAATCTCTATGAACCGGGGAGACTGATTCGTACCCACAGAGGCAGAGGGCAACAGCTCCTGGGTGAGTGCCATTCCAGGCAGGCTAAGGGCTCAGAACACAAACTGCAAAGGGAGGCACTAAAGGGAGCATGAAGGCTTGGCGCGAAAAGCCAGTACCAGTACCACCCCACCAGAACCGTGCCAGCTGCTTCATTACCTTCATGGCCTGGAGCAAGGCCTGCGGGTCTGCTTCCGAGATGTCTGAAACCTAAGTCCACAGGAAGGTGAGGACGTGTGTCAGTCAGGCCCTTTGAAGCTCAGGGCTCTCGCCCAAGGGCCTGGCTTCTGTGGGGGCAGAAGCAAAGCTCGGCCAGCGGGGTGTGAAAAGGAGGGTGCTGCCCTCACTCGGGGCCTGAGTGCTGTCTGCAGTCAAAGCTGCCCAGCTGTGGAAACCCAGAAAGGGCTGCCACTTTCTCCTCCCCCCAGCTGGAAAGACCGCGTTCATCACAGGACTCAAACTACGCTGCTCCCCGTCCACGTGACCGGACGGCGGGGGGTGTATCGTGGAAGTGCAGTTAGAATGGGCAGCGTCCGAGACTCCAGCAGCTGCTCAGGGCTCTGCTTCCTGGGCCAGCTCACTAGTAGGAGGCAAAAGGATGCGCTTTGGGCCCTTGGCGGCCCTCGGTGCTGTTTCGCTTTAAGAACGAGCTGGCTTCGCAGGGCCTTCTGAACCTTTCCGTGAGTAGTGGTGGGCCACAGCGCCCATCTCGCTGTTTCCGGGGGTAAGAAGGGAGGGTGGGGAATAGGGGACGGGCCAGGCTCACCTCGGCATCAGCTACTGCCAGGCCTGCCATGGTGCTGAAGGCGTCGTCTTCCCGGAAGGACCTGCAAAGGGGTGGACGTGGCACCCACCTGCAACCCCCTGGCACTGGGTGACTCTAAGAGAAGAAGGGCTTAGAGGACCCAAGTGAACTTGGAGAGTCTCTTCTCTGGGAGAACAGGGGTGCTGAAAAGAACTTCATGGGCCACATAATGCAGTGATTTTTAAATTTTTTTTTTTTTTAATTTAAAAGCGGTAGAGCCTCTTTTAAAAAACAAACTGTTAATAACAACGGGCAAGAGAAGAAAACAGAACTGCTTTAGCTAAAATAAAGGTGGGGTGGAAAATTTGCACTCCCCGCCCCCCCCAAACTCAACTGTCAGGAGAACCTGAGAAGAAAAACATGGCATCTGAAAATCACCAATCTAGGCCAATCCTCTTATTCTGAGGACAAAGAAAGCGAGGCTCAGAGAGGTTCAGGAATTGCCCACAGTCACACAGCAAGTAACAGATGTGGGATGAGAAGCCAGGACTTCTGACCTCTAGTTCTGTTCTCTTCCCGCCCCCCTGGGCTCCTTCGCTGACCAGGTGAGGGGAGGAGGAGGAAATCACTGGCACCAAAAGCGGGGCGCACAGTAAGTGGAAGGCAAGGGGCAGAGAGGCAAGGGGCATTTAGACTGAGTGGGGTCACGGGTACCCACCCAGGCTGTACCTACTTTTTTCCAGCTCTCGCAGGAGGGAGTGTCTGGGCTATGCCTGTGTCCTTTCTGGCCCGCGGAGCTAGTTTGACAGGCTTCTCAGGTAGTGTCGCTGAGAGAAAGAAAACAAAACCTATGTGATTTGGCTGCAGAGAACTGAAGTCAAGATGAAAAAGATTACAAGTTCTCATGGGAAGAAGGGCCTGTTTGAAGGAAGGGAACTGGCCCCAGAGGCCGGTCCCACAGGTTATCCCTTGAAAAATCTGCATACAAGCCTAAATGACAACTGGTGACATATGCAGAGCTCACTCCACCCCACCCCGGGGGAAGGCAGGAAGAACAATGCATTCCCACTGCTCGAGGCTGTTGGCTGTCATACAAGGGCCTGTGCTTTGTGGGTTCTTCTGCGCCAAGTGCCGGGAACCTTAGCCTTGCTGGACCTGCTGTCCCCGGTGAGCTCTGCATGACCCTGAAGCGCTGCTCCTCTCAGTCCAGCAGACGGGGACACAGAAGGTAAGGGACTAGTACCCCGAATAATGAGGAACGTTTACAATGCAACAATAAGACAAACAACCCAATTAAAAAATGGGCTAGGGATCTACATAAACCTTCTCCAAAGAAGATATATGAATGGCCAATAAATACATGATAAGATGCTCAACATCATTAGTCACTAGGGAAACAAATGCACATCAGAACCATGAAGAGATGCAATTTTACACCTACGAGGATGCTAGAATCCAAAAGATAGACAATAACGAGAACTGACAAGGATGTGGAGAAATTGGAACCTTCTGCACTGCTGGTGGGAATGTAAAATGGTGCAGTTGCTGTGGAAACAGTTCGCTGGTCTCTTAAAATGTTAAACATAGAGTTACCATATAGTTCCATCAATTGCACAGCTAGGTTCATACCTCAAAGCACTAAAAACACATATCCACACAAAAACTTGCATATGAATGTTCATAACAGCCCAGCCAAAAGGTGGAAAGCATCCAAATAAGCATCGGCTATGAAGGGGGAAAGAAAATGTGTACATCCACATAGAGAGGAATGAAGAACGGGACCTTGAAAACATTCCGCTACGTGAAAGAAGCCAGATGCAAAAGCCACACGCTATAGGTTTCTGTTCTATATAAAATGTCCAGAATAGGTGAATCCATAGAGAAAGAAAGTAGATTAGTGGTTGCCTGCGGGGGAGGGGAGGGGAGGGGAGGATGGAGAATGGCTACTAATGGGGGTATGGAGTTTCTGTGTGAGGTGATGAAAATGTTCTGGAATTGGACTGTGGTGATGCTTATACGACTTAGTGAGTATACTAAAAGCCGCTGCACTGCATACTTTAAAAGAGTAAGTCTTATGTGAATTATATCTCAATTAGAAAAAAAAAAGGAAAAAGCCTAAAGCAGAGAATTCTGGGCAAGGGGCACTTACTTGCATCCCCCAGGAGGTCACCAAGGACATCATCAATGGAGTCTGGAACAGGAAGTGTGGTGTCAGGACTTCAGGAGGAAAGAAGGCTCGTCCTTATGGCCTCCTGGCTGGACACCTCGCCCCAGGACCTCAGGCGTGGCTCTGTCTCCACTGGCCACCAGATATTTTCTAACTCTCTGGCAACAAGTCACGGGCCTTATTGAAAATAACTTTCTCAAAGGATGAGCGTGAAGATTTTCATTGGAAGCTGTGTTCTATACGACACCCTGGTCAACAGGCCAGTCTTCCAGACTCTGAACAGAGCCCCGTGTGCTTCTTCAGGAGAAGCACCCCAGATTTCTAGGCATGCACAGGCTTCTTTCATACCAATTGCCTCCTTGCACCCCTGCATCTGAGGCCCCCAGAACTGGTCTGGAGGCACATTTCTTTGGCCACTTCCTGATGGGGCACGTGGGGAAACCCAAGTACGAGCATTGAATTAGTTCTCACATCCAGCTAAGCACCTTCACCACTCGCAATCCCAACCGTATACTTCCGGATACAGGGCCCGATGAGAAGGACTTTTTTCCCAAGTCCCATCCTTTGCTTATTTCTGAAAGACTCTGAGGATCCAGTGAGGCAGCATAAGGAGCCCCCTGGAAAGAGCAAAGCTGCCTAGAGAATTGGTGGAACCAGCAAGACACATCAAAAACGTCTGGACATGGACACGTGTAAGTTATTTTTAAACTCAAGGTGGGGGAATTATTTTTGGCTTAACGACGTTCCACCTCTCTACTCACTTTTCAATTCCTTCTTGGTTTTCGGTGCCTAAAACGGGAAAAACAAATCACTTTAAAAAATCAAACAACGAACGTGTTGAAAACGAGAATGCGTAATGAGTTGTTTTGCCTTTTGCCAAGTCACCAGAGGGAAAAGAGCACCAATGGCATTTAGAGACAGAAGTCTTTTATGCTTTCCTAGAGTTTCTGAGAATAGATTCATATTCAGAGCATGGGAACAGCCCCCACTAACCAGCAGTGGATGCCACTGTGGGTTCCCCCCGCGGGCAGAAGTCTCTCCTTTTCCCTAATTTCCAGATGCCACACGCAAATCCTCCCAGCCAGGATATAATGAATTTAGGAACGTTTTCCTCTATTCATGTCCCTGACTCCTCAATACCAGGGACAGACTGATAAATGATTCCAGCTGGACATTCAGACTCAGAAGAAATGTTTGCTCATTGCTTAATAAGAAGGTCGGTATCAGTGCTACTTCCCCTCCCTCCTGTCCAGGGACCACATCTTGGTCCTTGTCACCCCGCCCCCAGAGTACCCCATGCCCCGAGTACTCCGTGCAGTCAAGGTCGTGGGGGTGCGTATTTCCATACGTCTTACTCTGTGTTCTGCCTACCATCTCAAGGCAATGAAGGCTGCTTGCAGCCGCTTCACAGCACTGTCCAACTCATCTGAATTCTGCCCACATCAGGCTCACGCTCCCTAATGAAGAAAATTTAAGTGGTTGCTTAAAAATGATGTAGCTTTAACCATGCTCCAGTCCAAGGCCTGTCAAGGCTTCTCTCACTTTACTAATTCAAGAGGTTGAAACCTATTTCCGTAAATTAAAAACTGCTTGTAAGGGGAGCAATTCAGAGAAGCCAAGTGTTCTTGGTAACTTGAGTTTCCCCAGACCTGGAGATCACTCGCATAAAGTTCAGTGCTTCTCATCCCTTACTCTGAAAGAGGACGCAAGAGATGACAGGTACCTATCTCAGAAAGGAGGAGGGGTGCCTGGCACTATGGCCAATACACCTTCCCAGGCAACACATAGGACTACTTTCTAGTCAGCATTTGGCACAGACAGCGAATGTGAGTGCTGGTTACTCCTCGACAGTATTTTCACCGACAGTGGAATTTTTTCACCGACAGTGGAATTTTTTCCCCTTTCACATTAACTGTAAATCTGACTCACCCCATAATAGAGAACTGTTTTCCTCAGAATTATCACTCCCCCTGCTCCCGACCCCTTCTCTACCTTCTCAGAACCCACCTTTGGCGCGCCTTGGAAGAAAGGCGTTGGAAGGGGCCATCTCTATTCCTCTGGTGTTGGCATGTCCTGTTACTGGCATGCAAAGTTTATCTGGGACCTCATACAGGGGGCCTCTGAGAATGTTTGTGTTTCTCTTTCTCTGTAATGGCAGTTTTCACGACCTAAAAGTGCAAACACTTTTTGTCTCATTACATCCAGGAACTTCCTGTCATCTATCGACCATGTCCCAGCCTCCCAGACCGCGGGAATTTCTAAGAGAGGTTTGCAAAGGCCCCAGGGCCGCAGGTACCATCACGTCGTCGCATCTACTCAGCCAACTCCGTGCCAGTCGTTTTACAATCCCGAGCTTGCCCCTTGGCAAGGGCCCTCCCGAGGCAGCTCCTCGGTCCCGAGACTCCGCGCCCCTCTACGCGTCACCCCCTCCGCGCGCCCAGCCCATCTGGACCTCGAGCGCAGCCTACAACCCTCCCAGCCCCAGAAACCCCCCCGAGTTACGCGCCATTCCCTTCGGGAGAGAAGCCGCTGGGACCTGTCCGAACCATAGCCGCCCACCCGGGCTCCTCTTGAGCCCAGCTCCGCCAGAGCTCCGGCTTCGGAGCCGGGAGGACGCCGACCTCTCAGCCGCCCCGCCTCTGAAAGGCGAGCGCGAGCCACCCAGGGAGTTGTAGTCCGCGGCCGGCTCACCTGCCGGAGCCGAGGGGGCAGGGGGCGCCTCGAGGAACTACAGTTCCCAGGGTGCCCCGCCGCGGCCGTTAGTCGGGGCCGGGCCTCTGTTCGCAGCTCCGCCCGTTGCTAGGAGCTGCCTCAATGCCACCTTGGGAAGACCGTCCAGGCTCCAGGCTCCAGGCTCCAGGCTCCAAGGCCTGCGGGCCTCTGCTTCCTCCCATTCCCCGAAGGCCTGGGCGCCGAGACGGAACATTTGGAAGTTCCTCAAAATCCAAGCCCGGTTCTGCGGGCTGACTCGTGGCGGGGTGCAGGGCTTGAGGAATGTGTTACGATTGGAAGGTCGACGTGTGAAACCATCATTACGAATGTATCCCACACTCCAAACTTAGGGAACTGGCTGTGACCTTCCTGTTCAATTAAGAAAACCAAAGATGCAAAGTAGAAATGAAACTCAACGCCGTAACCAATGAAGACACGTAGCACTTTTTGTGTTAATTACAGATTTCATTAAGGGTCTTTCAACTTTACAAAGGAAAACGGGGTTGGTGTTTTGGCTGGCCCGCAGGTCAAGCAGTGCTGGAGAGCTGGTGGGTCACTGCTGTCTACCCATGATCCACAGGCTCGGGACACGTGCACCTCTTTGGAATTCACCCCCGCCACACACACAGGTCCAGCCAGGCATGAGTAAACAATACATGGTAAATGCATCTTGTCAGGTAGGAACTCAAACCACAACAGTAAAATAAAATTAAAAAAAATTGCAAAGTAATTATAGACTGCCAAAGAGTCTATCCTTGAACCCATAGCAACTGTAAATAAAATGGTGTTTACAAAGCAATGATCAGCAGTATGAATATTATGTGGAAGATCACATATTTGTTAGGTAATCAATGAAAACTGTCGACAGTATTGTGGCAACATATTTTGATTCAGGGTTCTTAAAATCACTCCCAATTTTCCACGATCTTCCTGAGATAATGAATGGCCCACTTAAATTTAAGGCAAAATAAACCAAAACCCCGTTATAATCTAGGAATTTGCAGGTCTGCAACAGCTCACATCTGCTAACTCCAAAGTTTTCTTATATGTTTGTTTACTATCATAGACCACAGGAATAGTTACTGAAATTTTTAACTCCACTAACACTTAAAAATGAAAATCATTTTAGTCATTTACATGACTTGGTCTATTCGTCCAAGAATGGAGTAGTAAATAATTAGCTGAAATGATTTCCACATTCCATGAAAAGGATCGACAGCTTTATCAGAGTCAGAAGAATCAATACAAGACTCGATTTCGGGTAGAATCATCAATTTCCTTGGAGAGAAATAATCAATTTCTCTCCAGCTGCAGTAGGAACTATTGCTTGAAGACAACCTATAATCCCAGGCATACCTTCCATATATGTACAAAGATTTAGCAGGTGTTACAGACTATCTGCATCTATACTCTTCCTAATAAGATGAATGAGAAGAGCTCAGAAAGGGGTAGACGGGCCTGAGCATAAGTCATCTAAAGAATTTCCAATCCCTAGGGAACTCTAGGGTCATGAACTTGAACAGTAATATTTCTCCAGCTGAAACCCTGCAGTGAAGAAAACCAAGAATCAAGATCCAACATGTGAATTTAAGGAACTAGAAAATGCCTCTAGGTATATGTAATCTGAAATTACAAGCAGTGAGTTTGTGAACACAGTTAATGTTTCAATTAAGCGAATGTTCTGCAGATAAGCTGATATTTTATCAGCCTTCGGTTCTAAAGACAAGAACACGAAGGGCCCCAAAGGATTTGGGACAAACTGTTTTGAGGTCACTAACGTTCGAACACTGACATATACCTCAGTGACTAGGTTCAAGTTTATCTTTGTACCCTCTGAAAACGGCTCACAAAACCACCCAACGGAACCAAACTTCTCTATGCCAAAGCTTAGCTTCTCAGGCAAGCAAACTGGATCTGCTGCTTGCTTTTTTTAGCAGTACACAAAAATTTCTGAGCACTCGCAGCTACTGCGTCAACTACAGTAATTCGGGCGGATTTTAGCACTATCAGCTCAGGCAGGCAGGTCTCACTCCCTCCTAATCCTCTATCGTAAAATTCTTCATAATTTGAACTTATGTTTAATTATGAGGCACACTCTTTTGCTCTTGACAGTACAAATGGTGAGGTTTTACTATCTTTATTCTTTGATTACAGTGAACAAAGTTCAAGACAATACATTCCGATGTTAATAAAAATAGTATCAAATAGTATCAGATTTAGTTTTTAAATAAAACTCAAAATGCTGAACTGAAGGTGGCTCTGTAGTGTCTACACCTGTTCAAACCTTCTAAGATCCCACCCAGACTTATGCCGCTAGACTAAGTGGGTGTCATTTCAAACACCCTTAGATCCTGATTACAGATATTCATCTGTGAATAAGGTATTTAACCACTAATTCTGAAACAATTCTACACTTAACAGGTCAATATAAGCAATTTAAATTTGTTAGTCCCCAGAAACTGGACAGTCAAGATATACCCAAACGAGATTAACACATAGTGCTTTCTACTTCAATCTGAACACAATTATCAATTAATTCTCCTGGTGGAAAGATTAAGGCTTGTGTCAACAGCCAGTATTTCCGCTGGGCCTAAAATTCTCACATTACTGGGTTCTACTGGGATAGATTTGCTGTCAGGTCGAGACAGGAGTTACATTTCCACTGAATTATATATACTACATTCTCAAGAAAGATTCTAGAACTGGTTTGAGGCAGAGGTCACAAATACAGTTAACAGGTTAAAAATCAAGTGACATGTTGTTTTACACTGATTTTTTTTGAATAAAATTCAATAAGAGGTACACGTTTACTCTTTAAATATACAATGATTGTGTAAATTAGATTTCAGCTGAAAGGACAATTCAGCGATTCAGATAAAGCTCCTAGAAACAGACTGAAAATGAAGCCAGATAAACAATAATAGATCCTATGTCTACGGTCATGCCACCCTGAACAAGCCCGATCCCGTCTGATCTCAGAAGCTAAGCAGGGTCAGGCCTGGTTAGTACTTGGATGAGAGACCAACTAGGAAGACTAGGTGCCGTAGGCATAAAAAAAAAATAAGGGATTGTAAGCTGACAAGTTCCTTGCAATCTGTGAGGTCCACCAAGGGTGCTGCCTCACCTAAACGAAAAAAAGAAAGAGATCCTATGGAAGTCCCATTTATCCTTTATCCTTCAAAGATTATATTTTCTGATCCAAAAATCAGAACACATGGTTTGTCAAAAGATTTTCCTGTGCTACCCCTGGGTGTAAGAGTTAACCTGAAATATGATTTTACTTTCCTAATGCAAGGTACTGTAACTTCCGAGCATTTTAATGGTTTATGCCAATATAACAGAATATATGAAATCTACCAGTTACTATGGTACCCAAGTTACCGTAACCGTAACCGAGAGCTTTCCCTACACATATTCTACTAGGAGGGAACTGTGACTCTCTTCTCCTCCGGCATCTCTTTCAGGAGAGGTTAAGGGACAGGGATGGAGGGAGATCAAACACCACTGACTGAGTCCCCTTAGCTGCCAAAAGTCCTATGTAGAGATAACTTTGCTACCTACCCCTCCACTAGAAGTTAGGGACACAGGGAGTTGCAGTGCTACTACAGTGACAATTTTAGGATCCTTCGAGTGGAAGATCAATTCCCAGTCACATAGGACAATGACCCTGTAGTAGCTCTGTGCTGAAGAAATCCCTGTGTAGGAAAAATGCTACTATGAACAAACAGAAACATTATGTCAGCAACCAAGGGCAAGCAGGCAGAAGATGAGTTAAGCACAAACTCACACTAAAGTTTCTGATTGGTTTCTTTCCCCCAATCCAGCCTCGGGTCCTGCTTTTAAGCCAAGGCCCATGACAGTAGTGACAGGGACACTAAGCAGGAAAACTTGGAAGGGTTGTACCCTTTTAAAAATACCTTTGCTTAAAAACACATATATCCAGTGATTTGCAATTAAGATGTGAAAATAATTAACTACTTAGTAGTTAAGTTTTACTAATTATCGTAAGTTATGGCCTCCTGGGATCAGCAGCTGTACATATGGAAGTCAGAGTACATTTCTTAAAGCTTTTTCTGAATGTTTAACAGGTCTCTTTCAGTGTTAATTGCACTTAAAAACATCTGTTTTTTTCATTTAATTTCTGTAAGCCGTTCATTTTTTTATTTATAGATGGGAAAGGGGTCAATTTATCATTTGCTCTATAGCTCTCCGAATTCGATAAAGATTCCGCGCAGATTTGTGTGGCAGGTACCAGGGGAGCAGCAGAGTACAGCTGCTTCCTGGGGCAGAATAAACTCGTCGTGACGTTCAGAGTTTGGACTGCAAAGGCTTCAGGTACTTGTAGAAAGATTTATGGACCTGTAGGGAATGGAGAGAGAAGAAATTACTGATAAGGAGCTTGCAATGTAAAAGAGCATACTTTTCAGCAAGAAATTAGCTGGACCTTATTTGGATCACGATCCAAAAGAAATGAGCCAATTGGGGAAATCTGGACACTGGCTAGTTGATGACATTAAAGAATTATTGTTAATTTGTTTTGCTGGGAGAACGGTACTATGGTTGTTTTTAGAGAGTCCTTATCTTTTAAAGATACATATTAAAATATCTATGGATAAAATTATCTGATATCTTGGATTTGTTTCAAAATAATCTTCAAGATGGGGAGGTGGGAGGTCTCAGATGAAACCAGCTGGCAATAAGTAGACAGACGTGGAGATGCATTACAGTAGTCTATTTCCGTATAGGTTTGACAATTTCCAATTAGTTACTAAATAGTCAAGGAAATTAAAAACCTGCATATTATAAGAATGACTCAGTTCCCTTATGAACCTGTTCTCAAATAGTGACTGTCTGAAGTGGCCACGTGAACTTTCAAAGTTTTCACAGATGGACCACTCTTAGAGCTTTCTCCCGCCTTAATATTTAAATGAAGAATTTCAAAAGGTAAAAAGACACTGTTCTTTTTTTTTTTTTTTACCTCTTCTTTGTTTAGTGGGGATTTCTTGGCCCACTCAAACAAGTTCTCATACACATTCCCATCATAGCGGCCAAGTACAGAGCCCAGCGACATATCCTGAAAATCAAACGCATCAACCAAAGCAACAGCATCTGGGCGAATGACGGTCAGTAACTCCTTGATACGCTGGTGTACTTGGGCAATTTGAGAGTCTGTCAGAATGCTCTCCTGAATGAAACAAAACAAGAAAACGACATATATATAGACTGACAGATATTTACATATATATACATGCATATGCAGCTATGAAGTAGACCACAATTACTTTTCTAAACAAAACAAAACAAAACAAAAAACCTAAACTTAGAAAATACTGACCTGAAGAAAATCCCCTGCCTTCTGACTGATTCCGTACAGAGAATATAAGAGACATAAATTCCTCAAGACAGCTTGGATGGATTTATCTTGAATTTTGGGGAGTTTTTCTGAAAAGAGCTTAACTGTCACATAGTGGCAATGTGCCTGCATAAGAAGAAAACACCAAAATGTGAGAACCTTTGGAAAAGACTCGGCCTGCAAGGACAGCGAGGAGGGTCTCTGCACTAAGACAATGAGTGAAGGGTGGGGCATGGGGGAGGGAGAGAGAACTGTCACTGACCTCGCTTGCTCGAACAAGGTCGATGGAACTGAGGTTCCAAGCGACCTCCTTACTTTTTCTGTGACTCAGTTCAGCTTGAAAGGTTTTCGCAGCAATTTCTACTAATCTGTTCAGAAATGAAGGAAAACTGAGGCTTGGAGGAAACGATCAACAGCGCCCGCTCCTTCCTTCTCCCCAGAGGCCCCCACGGCTGCCTGTCCTAGCCCCTGAGGGGCCAGCTCACCTGGCTGCTCGGAGTTTATACGCTTCCGTCAGGCTGTCGGGGCTGCTGATATCCAGCACAGCCGGCCAGACCGCCACCTGCTGTGGCTGGATGCGCTGACTGGGTAGGTCGTTCAAGTAGGACACCAGGCCGCACAGCAGCTTTCCTGAGCGCACCTGGTCATAGCTTTTCATCAGGAACCTGAAAATCATCAGCACGCGAGCTTTCGGGGACCGTGCTTCTTGTGAGACAGAAATAAACGAACCCTTGAAAGGACGTTAAGCTATGTGACAGGTGATTCATACTTGCTAGTCTGACACCAAGATAAAAACAGTGGGTCGGGATAGAAGACAAAATGATGTCTTTTGGGAACAAATATAACATGAAGAGAAAACAAGGGAATGGGAACGGACGCGAAGGACACAGACTCTTATTAGCGGACCAGGGTAATCACGATTTAAGATTCTCACCTAGCCGTCTGCAGCATCATGACAGTGTTTTCTCCCTCGAAGGTGCAGGTTGGGGTAAAAGTGACGTAAATACTGGGGAGACCGCTGCAGTGAGAAAAGCCGTGGCCGCCACAAGCCATCCGACAAGCTTCAATAGCACTGCTAGCCGTCCAGGTGGTGTACGCCTTCAGCCCGGCAGTGAGCGCGTGAAGCTGAAGGGGGAACAGCACAGGCCATCAGGACCTCTGTGGCGCTGACAGTCCGACTTCTGATGAGAAGTGCATATCCTCGTCCACCGGTACTAGTCACTTTCAAAACCACTTGCCACGCACGTAACTGAAGCAGCGTGGTCACTTGACTGGCCTGAATTAATAACACTCCCACACTCCCTTCTGAACAGTTCTACTGGACAGGAAGTCACCGCTCATGTTCCTCTGATTATTAACAAATGACCACCACTCAATCCTTTGATTAACAAATTGCTACAGCACTTCTGAAACTTAAAGAAAAAACTCATGTTATCTTCGTACCTACTCCACTTTCGATCAGAAAAATTTCTGTTATCTTTTGAGACATATGGACTCCCAAGAAATCCCAATGTGTAGTTTCCTCTGGACATTATTCAACAGGCAAATATGAAAGAGAAAAGTGCCCGCCAGTGAATGAGATTAAACACATACCTCGGGCAGCTCACTCAGGTCCCCTTGGCCAATGTCCTCATTAATCCGATGATAGGTCTCCTTAATGTATGCGGCCACAAAATGGAAGGCATAGGCAGTGGCCAGGAGTGGAAAGAGTTTATATTGTTGGGTCTGAAAATCCAAAATCTGTGGTTCTGGTTCACTAACGTAGACAGAAAAAGAAAAAACAAATGAAACACTTAAACAGAACTCACCGTGTGCCAGGTTCTAGTCTAAGCATTTTGCTATATTAACTTTATTTAACTCTCATAAAGGCCCTGTGAGGTTAACACTTATTATCTCCGTTTCACAGATGGAAAAAATGAGAACCGGCCTGCAGTCACACAGCTAACAAGTGGCAGATCCTCAATTAAAACTGAGGCTATTTGGCTATAGGATATATGAGCTCTTAACTGCCTTAAGCTGCCTTAGGTAAACAGAATTTTCTAGCTGTGAAGTTCATATCTTTCTTAGTCTTTTCGGTATGACTACGGAAACTACATCTTATGGCAACGTACAAAATCAAAGTTAGCTAACTTCACTGGAGGAAGGCAATGTTAAAGAGCTCTAACCCGCGAGATGGCTGAACAGACTATATTTTGGCTACAGTTTTGGAGAAGACCTAACATACAGTTAAACAGTTAAAGTCTAAGGCAGTCTGCTCTTAGTAATTTCTTTACTCTTTCTCTAAGGGGAAAAGGTTATCAGGGAGTCTCGCCCAAGGGAAGGTGGAAGTAGGAATAAACCCTGGGCACGAACGCTACAGGGAATCGAGTTTGTTGTAGCTCTCACCATATCCAATTTGTAGCTGTTGGTAGCAATCAGAATTTTCACATTGCCTTCACCATTTTGAACATTTCCTAGAGCTCAAGTAACGAGTACTGTTTTCCTGAGAAGGTTAAAGATAATAATAAGATGGTAGTCTCATCTTTCTCTTAAGAAAAGGAAGTCTAGGTTCTGAGTACCAGACCCAGTACACTGGCATCTTAGTTAATTTTTCGGCCACTGCATCTTCTCTGGACCGCATCAGGGAATTCTGATATTTGAACGGGCTCAAAGCCAGGTCTTCAGGACGAGCATATCTCAGACTCCACACTTACCCTGGCTCGATTTCAGACTGGTGCCTCACGGCGCTGTATCGGATGGCAATGGTGCACGCCTTCGATAGGCACTGAGCGGCATCTTTCACAAGGACGGACCTGACAAACACCATGGTCCCGTAGGTCAGCTTGTTACTCACGGGTTTCACGTACGTGCCGTCGGGCTTCACCTGGAGAAGGAACATGGGACTGAGGCTTCCTTCTGTTAAACCCAAGAGGCAGTTTAGGCCAGTGGTTCTCGAATGCGGTCCCCAGAACGGTAGCATCGGCATCGCTTGGGAACTCGTTTGAAATATAGTAACTGTCCCCACCCTGACCTATTATTAAATCAGAAACTCTAGGGGCCAAGTAATCTGGGTTTTAGCCAGCCCTCCAGCTGATTCTAACGCATCCTACAGTCTGAGACCCACTGGTTTAGCAAACCAGAATATGCTCATTATATCTGCCAATGGCTTTTGATTTTACTGTTCTAATAAAAGAAGCATCAGAAATAAAACTGTGTTATCACCTTCTAACCCTGTGGTTATCAAAAGCCACTGCAAGCCCTGCATTTGACACCTCTGCTCCTGTTTTCTGTCTAAGTGTACCTGGGCGTACTTCATCAGCATGTTTTCTCTGGGAATACGGTAACTGTCCATCTTCAGGTAACCATTATCCACCTCATCATAGCCAAATTTGGGGCCAATGTCACCAACGGTAATACCTACCACAGATGAAAGGAAAGTCACCAGATGTTTACGCTCTGGAACCCCTGGCTTTCCCCCACTCCTCTTTACATGTGTATTATACTTGTTACAGGAAAAAGCACTCGGTTTAAGTTTTCACCTCAACAGCAGATGAATAATTCTAACCTGGCAAAGGCTTGTGGGTTCCCATCTCACGAATGGGTACAATGAAGGCGTGTAATCCATAGCACTTCCCCTTAGTGTAGAGCTGGGCAAGCACTATCGCATAATTTGAAGTCTTTCCAACTGTGACATCAAACGGAACAAGAGAGGGAGTGAGCAACCATTCTTACAATTTCAAAGAACAGAAAGAAAAAAGCAGGGAAAAGCTTACGTCAAATGGAACGCTAGACTCTATCAGTAACCTGGCCAACTGTGCCCGGGAGCCTTTCCTATGAGTGTCGCACACAGTTTTCAGGAGGAAATCTACTTAAGCCGATAGTTATTACAATTTATTGAATTCTGGCAAAGCAATCGTCCATTTTATTTTTTATATATGAGAACTTTTTACTGAGATATAATTGACACATAATACTGAGTCAGTTTAACGTGTACAATATGTTGATCTGATAGCCACTCTTCATTTTAAAAGATAGTTTTACTTTATTTTCCACTCATTTTCAAAAAGAAAATTTAGTATAACTATCAACATATTTATTTAAATTACTTCCTTTTTCTCCCTTAAGGCAGTGCTTTCCAAAACACTGGCCACTAGCCACTAGCCACTGGCCACACGTGGCTATTTGCATTTAAATAATTATAACTGAATAAAAGATTCAGTTTCCCGGTCAACTAGCTACATTTCAAAGGCTCCGTAGGTATATGTGGCTTGTGGCTACTATACAGAACAGCAAAGATAAAGAATATTTCCATCACTGCAGAAAGTTGTACAGGAGAGAGCTGCTTTAAGACATTTTTGGTTAGTATATCCAGAAGTACTTACCTTCTTTTGCGTGACAGTTTTTTTCTTATGAAAATGTAGTGTCACATATTAAAATACATAATATAAATGAGAAAATTCTTCAACCACTGACACTATCTGAGATACACATCCTAAGGCAATGACTCAGAATAGAAGGTGACATTACAGAAGTTTCACGTCAAAGTCTATTTATAATAAAGATTTGGAAATCAGTCGAATGCTTTTCGATACAGAAATGACTAATGGAACAGGGAATATGAAGTTATTTTTAAAAAAGACAACTGCGGAAACGAAGCTAATACATGGAAACGTTTCAGATGAAAAACCAAGAAAAGAAGAGTAAGAGACAGCTGTCCTCTCTGTGCTTTGTAAAAGGTATAAACACCTGGAACACGTTTAAGCCTTAAGAATTTTTTCTCTATTTCGAAATTATATTCTCATATAAGCTCTACATTCGAAACATAATCTTATGATAAATCTTGAAAACATCCAACAACTGTTCAAAGTTCACTTACGCCCACCAGGCCACCACTTGATGGAGGTCACGGTAGGACTATTGAGAACGAACTCCTGGGTTTCGGGGTCGTAAGTGGCTGTGGTTTCCAAGCCTCGAAGATGAGTTCCTAAGGAAATCACAGTTACAGTTACTTCAGACAAAATATGCGGAAAAACCGAAACGTGGTGAAATCTCCCGCCCAGTCCGTTAAGCTCTAATATCTTGGAGAACAGTAAAATCTAACGACAGCAAAACGTGTAGATGAGCTACGAACGGTTGATGACCAAGATACATAATTTTCTATACGCAAATTAGATAGTTCCAATAAATTGAAAATAGAAATGTCAAGCGTGTTCCATGTCTATACTCGGTTTAGTGCACCTTTATGGCAGTGGATATGGAAGTTATTTCGATAAACCCAAGAAAATGTAAAGGCAGCTCAGAATTACAGTTTCCTAAGATCCTAGGATATGAATTTCACAGGAACGTCGACTGCCCTTTAAACCCATCTCTAAGTTGTGAGAATGCCAATTTCAACTCACAGGTATCATGTCTACCACACCAACCATGAAGAATCAGCTAACGTGTGACAGGAAGCGACTCTAGTTAAAGTTCTTGTAAACTGAGAATTTATTTCAGAATGACTGCTTAAGTAGAGAATAAGAACTTAAAAAGGTATAACCATCATGAGCAAAAGACCTAGAACAGTGACTTTTTCAAGTCGAGTGTGCCCTGCAGATCTCCAACGCCAGGCCTTAACTTTGTCCTGGCTGGCATACTCGTGTGACAGGAAGAGTTCCCAGTTTCATATGTTTACTGGAGCAGGATGGGGATCTGTGTTTTAAATTTTCATACAAATGTGCCAAAATTCTTTGAAAAGAGTTACAGAAAAATGTTCTAAGTGACGTCCTCAATGTTATCCTAGAGCCAACGCTGAGAACTGTTACCCAGCTGCTTTGATGATGCTAGATCTCATTAAACACTCAACACTCTGCAACGTTCAGAAACTTCCAGGCTGAACAGTGGACATGGCCAGTGCACGTGTGATCCGCAAGCTTTCTGAGTGGAAACCAAGGAACTAGACACAGACGATCAGACTCCTTTCCCCAAAGAAGCTGTTTTAGAAAACGAGGTAACCATAAACAGAACAGATAATGACAAAATGTTTTCAAATGCACAGCTGAACCAAACAGTAGTCCACTTTGAGTCTTTTGAAGATCCTAAAAAAACACTATTTGGTGCCAAAGCTGAAAGCCAAAGCAACTATAAAACGAAGATGAAGTTGCAAAGAAATAAGGAGCAAATGGTAAAGACACATCTGACCAGGTTCTGAAACCGCTGAGTAGAAGAGAAGCCAGAAGCGAATGAATGACAAACACATATATGAGTTCAAAACAGAAGGAAAAAAGCAGGTGAAAGATGGAAAGAAAAAAAGGTGGTAAATAGTGTGAAACCAAACACCCAGTTCAGCTTATCTTATCTTTTCTAAACACTGACCGAGTCACCTTCAGAATTTTATTGAATTCACTGAATCGAGGCACACATAACTTCAAGGTACAGAATGCTGCACCTTTTGGTTACGTAAGCCACTCATGTCCCGTCAGGAAGTCAAGGAGCACACACAATCATTCTGCATTTCTTCTGGAATCTGCGTGAGTGTGTGAATGTGTCAGTAAGAATAATCAGACCGTAACGAAGAAAGGTGGGTTCGGATTCCACACACACACAAATTCTACAGCACTCCAGTGAACTTGACAACCCCCTTAGTAAATAAGGCCTGATGCGTAATTTTTGAACTTCTGGAGAACCATGAAAAAAAAGTCAGCCTATCTCTGTGATAACTTAACCTTTAATTTCCACTGTACAAAGCAATGTCTTTGCCAAGATGTGTCTGTGTGAAGAGCCTGGCGTCTGCACAGCGATCGCATTTCGACCGCAGATGCCTTCGCTAACCTGTGCCGGGCACTTCACACAGGCCAAGCTCACAGAGCCCCGCTCAACCCAGAAGGTAGACTGAACGCATCGTACCATGACCCATCTCTGTCTGTGCGTAAGTGCCAATGATCTCCAAGCTCCAGGCGGGCATGAAGAAGCGCTCCTGCTGCTCCGCAGTGGCCTGGTGAAGTAAGGTGGGTAGGAACATGCCTAAGTGAAGATCCAGAGGCGAAGGCCCGACTCGGTTCATAACGCTTCAAAGGAATGCCAAGGGTGGGCATTGGAGAGAGGAGTCATCAGGTGTGAGCGAATCAACAATGAGAACAGATAAAGCAGGAGAGGGAGAGAAAAAAAAAAAACCTTCCGTAAATATGAGTAAGCTGGGTAGGCTTTACAGCGGATGGGAGCACTGCCTCCTTCTGCATTACTTTGTTAAGTCCTGGCAATTGCCATTCTCCTAAAGTTGGTGACAAGTGTTTTCTGGTACTGCTCGTCTTTAAAATCATTCTGTTGGGCAGGACTGGCTGCCGATTGCCAAGCTCGTACAGCACAAAACCACGTGAGCGAGGCAGGATTCCAGCCCTGCCATTAAATCAAGGGGAATGAAACACTTGCAGAGGTCGTCTGCAATGGAGACTTGAAGTTGGACAATGATTTACTCTGATGAGAAAGTTGAGACCAAACATACTAGTTCTCTTCGAGGAAAAGTTTTTCCTAGATGCAATTTCGATAATGCTGGAATCTTTTGTTTGTCCACAAAACATTCAGCACTGATCCACATTTGTCACCTGACTGGTTATTTCATTCGGGTTCATCATGAACATCCAGCCATGTGCTGCTGAGACAATTTAATGCAAAAGGTGACATTGCTCTTCATCTCTAAATCACAAAAATTAAAAGACATGCAATATCTCGTGAAAACCATAATTACAAATAACAGATTCATGCGCAACAGACTCTACTGTGATTATATATGAGAGCTGTCACTAATGACAATAAACACCTTGGTACATTTTAAATCCACTTTCTAAAGTCATCCTTTTCTAAATTTAATCGATTCTACATTGCTCTTCTTATTCTCTTTAGCTTAGAAATGAGCCTAAACGACATTTCAGTTTTAAGATCTCTCGGTTTGGGGCGGAGGGGGAGATCTCTTGGTTTGTTGCATAAAGGGTGAAGGAGAAGACACCCAGGGCACCCTATCCAGACAAGGACTGACCGGTTACATCTTCCAATAGGATGGCCCTTGCTTGCTCTCAGCTAACTGATCACATAAAAATCAAAGAATGTTGTGACTGACTTCCTCGTTTTACAAAGAAATTAACGCTGATATGAATTAAGTGCCTTCAGGACAAAAAGACAATGGCAAAACAAGGACAGGAATCTTATCACCCAATCGTATCTTCTCGTCTAGGGCTACCGGGCTGAGGACAATGATGAGGACCCCAGAAAGAGGTGCCCAAACCAGAGCAACTCTCAAGCCCTAAGATGTCTCCACTAGTGGAAACTGGGTGAAGAAGGGTCCACAGGACCGCTAGGACTCTATAATCATTTCAAAATAAAGTTAAAAAGATAGTGGAAATTTGGAAGAACACATCCATGGGATGACAGTGACTTTCACTCACAAAAAGAAACGCCAACTGTCCCATTTTTAAAAGAATGGCTCTTAGAGAGAAAAATAAATGTATGCTTAGGACCTGAAGAGAGAAAACTCTTTGAACGAGGACTGAAAACTATGGCCTGGAACCAGCCACTTTTAGGGCTGAAAGGCTGTTGTGCATCACTAGAAACCAAAGCAGTTCCTGCTGAAGGAAGGGCCGCTCTGCAGCACCATGGGACACATGGGAGGAGGTTTGCATCGGTGCGTATCATGAACTGTTATGGGATAATACCCAATACCGAGGGTTCCCACAAAGTACACTTAGCAGGGCAGGCGTTAAACGACTATGGTCAGAAACTGTTTTGAGGCTGAAGAATGTTTTCAAGAAGAAAATGTCTGTGTCTAAGGCTGTTCAGAAGTGGATGGAATTTAGAAATGTTATAGAGAAAGCGACCTAGACAACTATTTGACTTAAATAAAGTATTTGTTGTAAAAAGTTCGCTGCGCATGATAACGATATATTATTTTAAAATAACAAAGCACCAACATTTTACTTGGTGAAGCACTAGAGTAAATTATTTTAAAACCATAATACCAAAAGGCTTTGCCAGTCTTTCCTTCTGTGTGATTTCTGGCTGGAAAGGCTGGCAGTCAATACTGAGAACAAAATGATTAGATTAATAATATGTGAGAGGAAAAAACCAAAATAGCATTTCCACGAATAGCATGATTTGAATCCTAGGAAATCAACACAATTCCATCAATAATAAATGATTTTAGAAAAGCGGTAGGTTATAAGGGAAAAAAATCACTGCATTCTCATCGATTAGGAGTATTCGAATAGAAACCCCACTAGACAGATTTACAAAAGGAACACAATATTTAAAATTTAAGTAACTTAGGCTCAGAAAAATGGAGATTTAATTAGGAAAAAAAATAAATATTAATAGGATGAATAAAAGAAAATAGGAATAAGAGATAAGAAATTGCTAATTCTTGGCTGTAAGGACTAAATAAAGTTAACATTTCCCAAGAAAATAAAAGGGTTTAATGTAACAAATTTTAAAATCCTGTAGAATATATTTTAGAATTTGACAAATTGAGATCAGAATTCCTCTAGAAGAACATGTATATCTTGAAAGGTAACAATAGCAGGCTTACCCTATTGGATTTTTAAATATCTTACAAAGTAACAATGAGCCAGAGTTTAGGATATTAGGGGAAAAAAACAAAGAAATCAATATATTTAAGGTTCTAGAAGTAAACTGAAACTATTGTAAAACTCTAAGATGAACCAGAAAGAACATAACAATGGAAAAAGAGCAAACAGTTAATAAACGTAATAACACTGTGTGAGAGTCATTCCTCACTCTATAACATACAAGTCAAAGCAATAAATATAAATCAAACAAAAAAACTGGAGGAAAATATAAGAAAATGTATACCTACTCAGAGAAGGAGGCATTGTACACACGAGGCCAAAACGTTTAACAAAACAGAAGGCAATAGAAAAAATATTGGAAGGATACGATAAAATCATATAAAATCAATATGCATATCCATTGAATCAATCCTCAAAGGAGAAAGTCCCAGTTTATACATGGGAAACGCCAGACAGTAAGCCAAAATACGTAATAATGCCAGGCTCGCTAGCATTGGAAAATTAAAACTTTAAGTCTTAGATATACATTAATATAGCAAAACAAAATTGAAGTAACCATGCTGATAGGGTTATAGAGACACAAGTATGCTAATAAGTTGCTAAACATATTGTAAACTGGTTCTATGTTTCAGGAAAAGTCTTTATGCAATAAAAGCTATAACACGTTCGTTCACTTATTTCTGAGAAAGATATTCTAAAGGCATAACCCCGAAGAACATAGTTTTTGTCAAGAAGTTGATACTGTTATTTATAAGAGTGGGGAAATTAGAATAGTACCAATAATTCTAGACAGCAAGTCTCACGGGAAGTCCAACAGGGAAGAGGCTCACTTAGGAAAAAGGACAGGGGACCGTCGGAGAGACAGAGTAGTGAGGATACAGGGGAGAGAGATTAGTGACTTACAAAATCAAGTTTATTATTTATTTTTCAAGTTTCAAAGGAAGAAAGGTGCTTTATTTCATATTTGAGTATCAGTGATGGACTATGCAAAGATACTGCTCCATCTTTAAGGATGATAACTATGTATTATAGAAGCTCTATAACAATAATAGAAAACACCACGCAAGAAGAATCCCTAGGAAGGAACCAGAACTTGATCAAATATCTGTGAAGACCGTACATACGACCTGCTCTGCGACCCGGAGAAATGTCTGGTCAGAGTGATTAATGCTAGATTGTGCCACCAGTGCTAGCATCCCAGGGAGAGGGCGCCCTTCTCAGCCAGAGCTCTGCCTTTGATCAAGGATCACAGACCCACAGACCAAATGTGTGTCAGGACTGGTGTGCCTATATAGAGGTGCATATTTAGGAGGAAAGACACATTCTAGAAGGAAGAGAGAAAACTGGTGACCAAGACTTTCTGCAGGTGACCGAATTTTAAGATTCCTGAGGATCCTGGAATGCGCCTGAGCAACACTCTGTCTCTTCGCTTCTCTGCGGCTACGTAGAGGTAAAAGAATCCCAAACTCCAAGTGACAGCCAATTCTGGGAGAACACTTTAAATAATCATTGTTGGCCAATATTCCAAAGTCTCAGAATTTAAAGAGTCAAAGAAATCTTCATCTTCTACAAGTTGCTCTACTGCTAATTTCTTTGATGTTTAAGGACTTTTATGTATTTGATATAAGGTCATATACTGTCACACGATGCAAATTAACTAATAAACTGGCTTCCCTGGGAAAAAAAGACAGAGTCGATGAAGCACAACTAACACCAATGTGAACTAACAAATTCCAGAAAGAAACAAGACCTAAAGTACACTATAGAGATTAAGACAAAGTTGGTTCAAATATCAAGAAAATATCGGAAAACTAGAAGCAATAGCAAAAGAAAACTACCAAATGCAAACTCGCCCAGAGCAACGCAGGACCTCAGTCCAATTTCTGGGCTCCTCAAACCAGTAAAGTTCAAGTCTTCCTTTCCTCCTCTCTTCCTTCAAAATTTAGGCTAAATATATATTTGAAATGTATTTTATAAACAGAAGTAGAAGGATCAGACCAGCTAAAGAAATACATCAGACCCATTCAGACTCAGAACAGACCACGTCCTATGCCTCCTATGAACGGCATGACTAGTAATACATCCTACAATGATAAACAACGGAAGAAAAAAAAGGGTTCTATACCACAAACTGATTTTGAGATTACGACAGACACAGACACGGACACGGACTGACACGGACACGGACACACACACACACACACACACACACACACACACACACACAGCCCAACCTCCAAGACAGAAAGACTGTATGAATGTTATCTTCCTTTCCTAGGACACCTTTCTTCAGGCTTGGCCATGCTGAAGCTAGAGTCTTGGGTGTTTGACAAGGTGTTCGCGACACACCACCACCAGAATCTGCAGGCCCCACGGAGGTTAACGATAAAAAACATTTTCTTAAACCAATTCACAAATCAAAATGCACCAGATGAAACACAAAAATGAAGCTTTCCTGATATGTGCATTCTTTCCTCTTTCCCTTTCTTTACTTTTATTTATGTAGTAGAAGTGACACAATTAAGAACGAGACTGGACAGCTCAAATTCAAGACACTCAAACCTGGCAAGGGCCTCGTCCATGAAAATAAACCTACTTCACGACGAGACCAAACACAAAACTTTTTGAAAGTAGCCAGGCTTTTAGGAACAACTTAACCAAAGGTTATTGGTAACGCAAAGTCCATGGACATGTATAGTAAAGATGTATAAAAAGAAGTGAAGAGAATCATGAATTTATTTCAAACCACCTCATAACCCTGCCAGTGGGCAATGGAAGAGGAAGACATTTAACTGCTCTAACCCTCTGCCCCCATTCAAATCCATGAAAATCAAAGCAGAGTCATCGACGAGATGTGGCTGAGGCATTAACCCTCTCAAGAATTTCCAACCAAGACTTGGACAGACACCAGCACAATGGGGCGCAGTGCCACATTTTCAACCCCATCTTTCCGAGCTGCTCATCATCCGTTGAGATGGGTACACGTGGCAACTGAACCAGTTTACAGGGCCATGGCCTAAGAGAAGACGAGGCGCTGACTTTTAGTTAAGATTCAGCAATCTAAAAATAAAATCCCAAGTGTGTCGTGGCAGAAAAATATCAAATGCCAGGAGCCATCTGTTAACTGAAGTCCTGAGGCGGGTTACCCACTGACCCTCAAATGCAGACTGACCGTGGCCCAATTCCGTCTGGGCGTAGGTGCCAATTATCTCGAGTCTTTGGGACGAAAGCAGCCATTTCTCTTGCTGAGCAGAGGTGCCCTGATTCAGCAAGGTTTGGATAAACATGAGGTAATGGAGGCTCACAGGTTCCACAAAACCGATCTGAGTTAGTCTACAGGAAGAAAAGAAAAGGATCTCAGCCTTACTCTAAAAACTGCGTTCCACCCCCATTCTCGCTAGACAGCCTGGCCCTTAGGACGAAGGTTCGGAAAACTTAAACCCCTTTCTTCTGAAGGTAAATGTAAACTTTACCATATTACTACCTGAAAAGCCGAGAGCAGAATCTGGCGGTAGCCTTTCTGCCCCACATCATTTCAGGGCCAGAATTCCGCTTTAATTCTATACTTAATTCGGGAAGCAAATTCCACCCATTGTTCTAGCCTAAAAACACCTCGTTTTTGGTTTTGTAGGTGTTATTTGTTGGATCGATTGGTTAGGTTTTTTGGAGTGTGTCTGTTTTTGCTTTATTTCATTAAAACCAAAACAATGCCATAGAACATTTATTTGTAGAGCTGTTAACAAAAGCGCCTCAGGAATAATTTAAACTACCTTTCTGTGGATAACGCAAGCAAACATCCAGGGTGGTAAATATATATCTCAGGACCAAAGCACAGATCCCTAAAGGTCTTCAGAGTTTACACGGCTGGGTAAGAAAGTAACGTGAGCATGTTAAACATTTATCACCAGTGGTCTCTGAAAATTACTCCAGGTTAAGGACACTTGAAATGTAATGATATTCTGTTTTCAACTATTTTCTCGTAAAATAGATTCTGTGAAACAGTCGAAATACAAATTACATACCCAGTCAGCATTGGCTATGTTGTTACAGATTTCATAGGAATCTATTTTGTTCTAGCTAGTTAGCTAGTTAGCTCAAAATGCAAAATAAATCTCTTCTAACTGATCTTTATGTCTTAAGAGATGAGTAGGAAGTGGTGTGGCCACCAGTTATCCCAGTCTATAAGTAGAGCATGAATTACAGCGAAGAGGGGGCAGGCTGCCAACTCACTTCTGCGGAGGCCCTGAGATGACTTCACCATCGTTAGGGTGGAAAAGTCACCTTTCCAAGGTGTGGGGACACACTCAAACATCCAAGCACTGCCCGAACAATGTTTTTTTGACCGTGAGGTGCTACGATTTTTTTTATACTAACATCAGATGTTAATCAAACTGAATGGAGGAAAAGGGAACGGAGAAGCATGAACAGAAGAGGTGAGCTGGCTCCCAAGTAATTAGGATTAGCAGTGATTCACTCCTTTGGTAACACACTTCACAAAACACACTCGCCTCCCTGAAGTGCGAGCCCAAGCCTCCTGAGTGCAGAAATCATTCTCGAAGCCAAGAGCTTCAGAGCACTCCCTAACAATCCTGTCTTACGAAAAGAGGAAATGCATCTACAAGAATTTCTGAGAAATATAAGTAGTAATTAAGGTGCTAAAAATGGAAGCAATATTCTTCAGACACTCCTATTCCCGTGAAGGAACTGAGGAGGTGTTGCGTGCACAAAGTGATGACATCGATACGAAATTAATTCTAGGAAATTGAGAAGAAGAAATACGTGCCAAAATAAAGACTGTAAAGTATTTACGTTCTTAACAAACATACTGAGATATATTTTTTTTGAGGCCACTGGAAAATCACTGCAGGAACAAAATCTGAGTGTTTTTAAGTTATGTTTACTCCCTCCTGAATATGCTTTTCTAGAAACTAGCGTTAAAAACCTAAGAAGGATAACAAAAACCATGACTGATTCTCATTAGAATTTTAAATTACTCTGAAGAACATTTACAGTTTTTTTTTTCATAGCAAACGGTATAGTTAAAAGACAAAATTACAGGAAAGGAGATTAGAAAAACAACTTTTAACATTCCTCACACAGCAAGGTCTTATTTTCTCAAGGACTGAAAAGTTCTTTTGTTGCTCAAATTGCCAAATCTCAAAGTATTTTAATAATACTTGAAAAAATTCTCACAAATGGTGTATTTTGATAGGAGAAATGGATGTAAAAGAGACCAGAAAATGTCCAAAATCCCCAGAAAGAGAAATATTACTGTTTTTCATGAATTCTAGCATGACTCCCTACCCCAGTTTTAGAATTTCAGAAATCCAACGCGTCTCACAATTACTGCTACATCATAGTTAATTTTCTTAGTGGTACATAAAAACATGGATGTAACAATCAATGGCAGGCTTCAACTTGATGGCACTCAGTAACTGGCAAGATTAATTTTCAATTCCCTCCTCTAACATATGTTGACATCCCTGTCATAGCTTAAAGATACTGAAAGGATGTCAAAGCATGTGTTAAAGTTTGTACTTTATATTCCCCAAACAGTAAGGTCTGTATCATGAAAAATAATACACAACTGGCTGGTGTCTACCGATCTTTAAACCACAGAAAGGACTCTGACTTATTTCATTGTGACTTCACTTGAGTCTGGTTATACATTATGAATCACCACAGATTATGAAATCTGACCAACTCTGAACCACACTGCATCAACCATCCAAAAGCAAAAAACAAAAGAAACCTCTCGTGTTAAGGAAGAATAAAACCTTACTAATATTTTAAGTCTTACAAACCCAACTTGGGTAATTCAGAAACATAATCTTCTAGGAGTTGCTCTATCTCAATATCCCCACAGCCATGAGTTACGAATATTAAAAATAAGAGCATTTCGAAGTTAGTTAGTACTGATTTGGGCTACCAAAAATAAATTAACTGTATGTTTCTAACTAAAATTGAAAGAAGTTCTGAGGGTAGTCCTAATGGCCAGAGTAAATTACTTCATGTTGATAATAATAACCAGGTCAAACTGAAAACACTTAGGATACCAAATGCACTAGTGGCAGCAGTATACAGGACGCAGGAAGAGTGCTGTAAGCATAAAAAAAAAATTAAAAATAAAATAAATAAGTAAGTAAATAAATAAAAGAATACAGGAGGAATGACTATTACTACATAAAGGCAGAACTTGTAGCAGGTTTCATTTTTCTTGGCTCTTGAATATCCATCATTTATATCATCTAAACTTTACTGACAAAAATATTGGCGTCCTTCTAAAATGCAGAAACCTAAAAGAAATGCCCAAGAACGAGTGACGTACAACTTGAAAGTGGCGTGAAAATGTGCCAGTTTGAGTCTTCAAACGTCTAGCACGATGAAAAAAGCACACCGCAGACGGCGGATTTGAGGTCTGGGCTTTCATCACAGATAAAAACTTGATCTACACGAAGATACACCTACTTTTTAAACCACATGATTTCATTGGGGTCTGAGATGCCAAAGTCTCTTATCTTTTTCACCATGGTGGCACTCTTCTTGATAGCCAACTCGTAACGCTCGCTGCGAGTGAGGAAGTTCAAGTCTTCATGCTGGAATAAGTCTGGGTCTCTGAGAATCAGGTTCTCTGGAAGGGATCAAAGGGCGTCGAGAGAAAGGCAGAAATTCGGGCTCGGTTACGCCTCTCTGAATTCCAGAGTCACGGCCACGCGGTCCCCCTCTCCAGTGGGGACCCTCCCACCCCGCCCCAGGCCGCCGCCGGAAGTGAGGCTCCCGGCTCCCCTAAAGCTGGGCCAGAGCCTACGGCCTACAGCACCCCCAGCACCCTTGGAGCTTCCTCAACGAGGGACGGGAGGCGGCCAAGCCCGCCGCGCTCACCGATCTCGCGGCGGCGCCGGGTGTTTTCCGCGCCGCCGTCCAGAATGTGCGTGAGCAGATCCGGGCTGAAGCTGGCGGCGGCCCGCTCCCTGCGCAGGTCCTGGTTCACGGTGGCCGCCATCGGAGTTCGAGACGACGGGTATCCGCAGCTTCTGCGCCGGCCGGGTCCCAGGAGCCACCCGAGGGCGCGCGAGTCCCCGCCCCGGCCCGCCCCGGCCCGCCCCTTCTCCTTCACCGCCGCCCTCCGGGGCGTGGCCCGCCGCAGCCCGGGAGGAGGCGGCGCCGGCGCCGGCGTGGGCACCGAGGCGGCGGTCGGCACCGGCGGCCGAGCCCCCTTCCCAGCGGCGAGGAGCCCCAGCGCGGCCCCCCGCCCCCGGGGCGGAGACCCCGGAACAAGGCCCAGAGATTGCGCGCGGAGAGAGCGAGGAGCGTTGGGTAACCCACCCCTCGCTCGGCACGTGACCACGCGGTGGGGTGACCCAGCGCGACGGGGACGCCCAGACCGGTCGGCGGGAGCGGGGGCGGGAGAAGGGGCGGGACAATGGGGCGGAGGAGGACTGCGCCTGCGTCTGGCGGCTCGCCCGCCCGGTGCCTTCCCGGCCGCGGGCAAAGGCCTCCCTGCGGGAGAGGGAGGAGGCCCCAGGACCTGGGGGTGATGCTCGTCACGCCACGTAGTCTCTGAACTGCAGCAAGCTCTTTGTCTTCCGTGCCTTTGACACCTTTGAGGTGTATCAGCCAGTTCTGTAGAATGTCCTTCAAGTCAGATTTGTCTGATATTTTTCATGATTAGAATCAGAATATGCATTTTTTTTTTGGTAGGAATCTCGCAAAAACGATATAGCCCTCTCAGTGCATGGTCTCCAGGAGGAACACGAAGATTGTTAAGTTTCTTCACTGTGAAGCGGGCCAGTTTTCTTTGTGTTTAATAAGTAAACATGAATATCTTGTTTCTCATCAAACATGTACTTGGCACTTTCACCCCCAGTGATGATTCTTCTCTGAACCCATTGTACTCTGGTGATTGCAAAACTTTTAAAGACGTCGTAAAATAATCATTTTAGTGGGTTACTGTGAAATTCATTTAGTTGGGATTACCTTTAAATTTGTCATAGGCTTAGTTCAAATCATGTATAATGAGTTTTCATGGAGCAACGTAGGCGAACAAAGAATTGTAGCTTTTAAAACATCAGTGAGTTGCTTCTGGGTTGGTCAACAGGTACTGGGAGAGTATTGTCCCCAGAGGGCTGGACGCCCCCACCCACGCCCCCAAAGAGTCAGTTCTACCGTATGATAATTTTAAAAATAAATAAATTTAGTGACGTAGTTACTTATGGCTTAGCTTATATATGGTGCTTGAAAGCAGAAAAATTACCTTAAAAAAAGATTCTAAAGTTTCAATTTTTTGCTAGATTAGACAGGATTGTCCCCATTATCCCAAATAGGAAGCACTATCACCTCTTGGCTGCTTTTTGTTTTATTTTTTGCTTCTCTCTCATGCCCATGATAATTAGGGGGCTGTCTCATTTTTGGTTACAGAAATGGCTGTGCTTTCTGGTTGCAGCAATTCAGAATATTTGCACTTAGGGCGAGAGAACTGGACCTGGGCCAGGTGCTCCTGTGCTGTACCAGCCAAACCTGTTCTGGGCACACTACCTTGAAATGACCATGGAACATGAGCTGGTGATCCTGCCAATGACCTCCTCTCAGAGGATGGTGAAACCAATTGTGCAGGCTTCTAAGTTACATTAAACTTCTAGACTAAAGCCGCATCATCTGATTTCTGCAAGGATCTTACTCGAGGTTACTTAATTACCATTTTCTTAGTTCATAATTCCACTTTCTTGTGCTATCACAAAATAATCGAAGGCTCTCATCTTCAGGATCCTTGTCATTGAATAATTATTGCTGAATCTCAGTCCACTAGCATCTTCTACACATGGCTTCTCATGTTACGGAGTCGCTCTCTCTCTCTGTCTCTCTCTGTCTCTCTCTGTCTCTCTCTTTCATTGGAGACGTTGTCATATGCGTGTATATAACGTCTTACCTTCTTAGCCTGCTGAGTGTTCCATTGCATTGTTATCACATAACTTGTTTAAACAGACTTCTTACTCTTTTTTTTTTTTTAATTATGACACAAACCCATAATCCCGATCTGACCATGAGAAAAACATCAGACAAACCTGAATTGAAGATCGTTCTACAAAATACCTGACCAGTATACCTCAAAACTCTCAAGGTCATCAAAAAACAAGGAAAGTCTGAGGAACTGTCACAGCTCAGAGGAGTCTAAGGAGACATGACAACTAAATGTAGTATCCCGGAGGGGACTCTGTAACAGAAAAGGGACATGAAGGAAATCCAAATAAAGTATGGAGATGAGCGAATAATAACATATCTGTATGGGTTTGTTAATTGTGACAAATGCGTCCCAATAATGTAAGATGTCAATTATAGTGAAACTCCGGTGTGATGTATACAGGAATTCTCCGTACCATCTTTATAGAGTTTTTAAAAAATCTAAAATTATTCCAGAATAAAAAGTTTATTTTAAAAAACATGTACAACTATGAAAGAGTGTTCAAATGTAGTGAAAAAAGATGCAGAACAGCACGTATACGTAATATAGAGGGGAAATATGTATCTCCTTTACATATAGAAGGGAAATAAAAAGTTTGAAGAATAAGCCATGCTCACTCGTTTGTGCATTCATTGGCTGTGAGTGTTTTCATATCCTAAAAGCTGAGCCCAGCCATTGTGACAGACCGGGTATTACTATCTGCCTTTTCTTCTCAGACCCTCTGCTTCAGGGGATCAAGGAGGGAGTAGTTGGCATAGGGATTGGCATAGGAACGATACTTCTCCACTGAGAGCTTCTGTATGTTGTTTTTCAGAATATGTGAATGCATAACTAATCAAAAAAATTTTCTTTTAAATTTTAACCCACCACCCACTGGACCTAGTCTTTTAGATATTGCTGATCTCAGCCGTCTGCTGATCTCCGCCTCGTGGTCTGCTTGGTTTATTAGGAATCTTCAAAAATCCATCTCGACTCTTTGGCGGCAGGAGCCCATGATGCTGCCCAAGCCTGGGATCTATTACTTCCCCTGGGAGGTCAGTGCTGGCCAAGTTCCTGACGGGGGCACGCTGAGAACTTTCGGCAGGTGAGAGCGATGATTTTTTCTCAAGGTGGGGGGATGTTTAAGTGGCCTAGTTCCATGCCAAGTGTATGGATCTCTCCAAATAGATTATTATTATCCCTCTAAATAGATCCATTTTATTTTATTGCATAGATATACCATAATTTATTTAAACCACAAGCCGTTTACTTAACCACACTCTATCGAATCTCAACAAAAACATCAACGTAACAGAATGGGGAAAGGATAGTCATTTCCTCAAATGTTGAACGACAAGCGTTTCATTTGTTTATCCCTTCGGCAGTGTTACTGAGCAAAGAAAAGGAGCAAACTACTCATTTATCCAATAACATAAATGCATCTCAAAACTATTATGCTGAGTGAAAGAAGCTAGACACAAGAGAATACATGCTATTATCAAATTCCATTTATATGAGATGCCTGAGTAGGAAAACTCGTATGTAAAGACCATAAGCAGGTCAGTAGTTGCCTGGGCTGGGAGATGGAGAGACCGACTTTCAGAGGGGCACAAGGGGACTTTCTGGGGTGACAGAAATGCACTCGACTGCAGTGGTGGTTTCGCAGGTGCCTGTTAATGCACGTGGAGACAGAAAACAGTTATTCTGATTTGTTGCTGCTATTTTTATCTTGTCTCATCAGAGTAAGGCTGACCATTTTCCCTTGGATTTACTGACCCCCAAAACCTTTTAAGCTTCGTGGCGGTTGCGTCTATGGATAGAAACGATCACACTTTCTCTGCCTTCCAGGTTGTGCCTCTATGACATGACCCGGTCCCGAGTCACCCTGATGGCTCAGCATGGATCTGACCAGCACCAGGTCCTTGTCTGCACCAAGCTGGTGGAGCCGTTCCAAGCCCAGGTGGGCTCCCTGTACCTTGTCATCGGGGAGCTTGGGCACCAGCAGGGTAAGTGGGGGCCTCGCACACGCTTTATCACTCTGGGGGGCAGTCCTTCGGTGACTTGGTTAGGACCGAGCCTCGCTTCTGACCCAACAGGAGTCCCGCCCCAGGGTTAACATTTCTTTCAGATCAGCCCGAAATTTCAGAGCCTCCTCGGGAACGTGTGATTGGGCTCAGAGCCTACCTGCCACAGGGAAGCGAGAGAGAGGGGAGAGAAACCCTTAGTTTCCGAAGGCCTGGTACTGGGAGGTTTCCCTACATCTTTTTGAAGTTACTCACCAGCCCTTAATCTGGGTCTTTATTATGGCTAGTTCATAGATTCGTAGGTGAGAAAACCAAGGCTCAGAGAGGATGGGGCTGGAACAACCTTCTGGGAAGACAGGGTAAGAGAAACAGAACACAAGAGAAGGCAGAGAGCGACATGGGAGAACCCCTGGCCTGGAGAGTTGAAGGCTGCTCTTGAAAACCCAGCTACTCACTTGCTTTGCCTCCCTGTCTGGCCCTCCCTGTGCCATTTTCCTTCACACGGTCGAGATCATACTATGTAATGTTGGATCTGGTTATTTTGGGTTAACATTACGTCTTAAGTATTTCCCCATGCCTTCAGACTTTTTCTAGATATAGTGTTTAATGGCTATATAATATTTTATAGATTAGATGTGTGTCCTCATTCACACGACCATTGGACATTTATATTGTTTCCGATTTTTGCCCTTATAAGCACACCGTATAGTTATAATTAAAGATATTAAGATATAGTCAGTAGAATATTATGCAGCCATTAAAAATGATGTAAATTTATACTAATTGACAAGAGAGGTTTACGAAATGTTACTAAGGAAAAGCAGTTTACCAAACAATATGTATCGTTTAATCCCATTTTTGTTTAATATACATTTTTTACATAAATGTAAAGTTTTTACATTTCGTATGTAAAAGTTTGAAAGATCATTTAAGCAAAACGTTAATAGTTATTTCTGGGTGATGGGATTATGGAATTTTTTTATAGTTTTATTAGCATTTTACAATGAAAATGTACTGCTTTTATAGCCAGAGTGGGGAAAGTGTTTTTCAAGATCTATCTAGATATATATTAAAAATGCTGCAGTTAATCTCCTCGTACACTAATCTTTGTCTATTTTTTGGTTATTTCTTTTGGGTAGTTTCCTAAAAGTAGAATTGCTAGGGTACAAACATTTATGTTTCTTGATTTACACTACCAACTTACTGTCTAAAAGTCACAGCGATTTTTAACTCTAGATGAAATGCACTAGGCAAAAAAGTAATTAATGTACTTTTTTGTAAATTAATTTACAAAATTTGCTTTTTTGTAAATTTTGTAATTACAAAAAAGTAATTCATTTAGTGCTTACTTTAATTATATTTCATAAAAGTTAATCATTATTCAGGCTTAAGCCTTGACATTCACAGAGTTCCTGCCCTCATAATTGATTTGAGAGAGGTATCAGGAGGAGGGGTGGGACTAGAGGCAAAGGGCCTATGCGTGAACGATTTTCTCTTTGGCCGTGGCCCAAACCCTCTGAGGCTCTCTCCTCCACTCCCTGCCCCGCAGTAAGCCCTAGGAGCTCCGGGAAACCGACTGACCAGTGTCTGAACCTTCAGGCCTGATAGCGGATACAGGGGCAACTTGAAACTGAGATGGGACAGCAGGCTGGGACAAGGGCAGGACCCGGAGTGGACATTTAGAATTATTTGTGGGAAGAAAATGAAAAAAAACTTTAAATTCAGCCCATGTAAATTTTTTAATTTACTGTGTTCATCTCAAATGTACGCAAACAGGGAATGGTAGACTGCACCTCCACATTTCCAT
>NW_024355990.1:4342925-4354878 GCF_902729225.1 Pteropus medius | reverse complement strand
CAAGTCAGATTTGTCTGATATTTTTCATGATTAGAATCAGAATATGCATTTTTTTTTTGGTAGGAATCTCGCAAAAACGATATAGCCCTCTCAGTGCATGGTCTCCAGGAGGAACACGAAGATTGTTAAGTTTCTTCACTGTGAAGCGGGCCAGTTTTCTTTGTGTTTAATAAGTAAACATGAATATCTTGTTTCTCATCAAACATGTACTTGGCACTTTCACCCCCAGTGATGATTCTTCTCTGAACCCATTGTACTCTGGTGATTGCAAAACTTTTAAAGACGTCGTAAAATAATCATTTTAGTGGGTTACTGTGAAATTCATTTAGTTGGGATTACCTTTAAATTTGTCATAGGCTTAGTTCAAATCATGTATAATGAGTTTTCATGGAGCAACGTAGGCGAACAAAGAATTGTAGCTTTTAAAACATCAGTGAGTTGCTTCTGGGTTGGTCAACAGGTACTGGGAGAGTATTGTCCCCAGAGGGCTGGACGTAATATAGAGGGGAAATATGTATCTCCTTTACATATAGAAGGGAAATAAAAAGTTTGAAGAACAAGCCATGCTCACTCGTTTATGCATTCATTGGCTGTGAGTGTTTTCATATCCTAAAAGCTGAGCCCAGCCATTGTGACAGACCGGGTATTACTATCTGCCTTTTCTTCTCAGACCCTCTGCTTCAGGGGATCAAGGAGGGAGTAGTTGGCATAGGGATTGGCATAGGAACGATACTTCTCCACTGAGAGCTTCTGTATGTTGTTTTTCAGAATATGTGAATGCATAACTAATCAAAAAAATTTTCTTTTAAATTTTAACCCACCACCCACTGGACCTAGTCTTTTAGATATTGCTGATCTCAGCCGTCTGCTGATCTCCGCCTCGTGGTCTGCTTGGTTTATTAGGAATCTTCAAAAATCCATCTCGACTCTTTGGCGGCAGGAGCCCATGATGCTGCCCAAGCCTGGGATCTATTACTTCCCCTGGGAGGTCAGTGCTGGCCAAGTTCCTGACGGGGGCACGCTGAGAACTTTCGGCAGGTGAGAGTGATGATTTTTTCTCAAGGTGGGGGGATGTTTAAGTGGCCTGGTTCCATGCCAAGTGTATGGATCTCTCCAAATAGATTATTATTATCCCTCTAAATAGATCCATTTTATTTTATTGCATAGATATACCATAATTTATTTAAACCACAAGCCGTTTACTTAACCACACTCTATCGAATCTCAACAAAAACATCAACGTAACAGAATGGGGAAAGGATAGTCATTTCCTCAAATGTTGAACGACAAGCATTTCATTTGTTTATCCCTTCGGCAGTGTTACTGAGCGAAGAAAAGGAGCAAACTACTCATTTATCCAATAACATAAATGCATCTCAAAACTATTATGCTGAGTGAAAGAAGCTAGACACAAGAGAATACATGCTATTATCAAATTCCATTTATATGAGATGCCTGAGTAGGAAAACTCGTATGTAAAGACCATAAGCAGGTCAGTAGTTGCCTGGGCTGGGAGATGGAGAGACCGACTTTCAGAGGGGCACAAGGGGACTTTCTGGGGTGACAGAAATGTACTCGACTGCAGTGGTGGTTTCGCAGGTGCCTGTTAATGCACGTGGAGACAGAAAACAGTTATTCTGATTTGTTGCTGCTATTTTTATCTTGTCTCATCAGAGTAAGGCTGACCATTTTCCCTTGGATTTACTGACCCCCAAAACCTTTTAAGCTTCGTGGCGGTTGCGTCTATGGATAGAAACGATCACACTTTCTCTGCCTTCCAGGTTGTGCCTCTATGACATGACCCGGTCCCGAGTCACCCTGATGGCTCAGCATGGATCTGACCAGCACCAGGTCCTTGTCTGCACCAAGCTGGTGGAGCCGTTCCAAGCCCAGGTGGGCTCCCTGTACCTTGTCATCGGGGAGCTTGGGCACCAGCAGGGTAAGTGGGGGCCTCGCACACGCTTTATCACTCTGGGGGGCAGTCCTTCGGTGACTTGGTTAGGACCGAGCCTCGCTTCTGACCCAACAGGAGTCCCGCCCCAGGGTTAACATTTCTTTCAGATCAGCCCGAAATTTCAGAGCCTCCTCGGGAACGTGTGATTGGGCTCAGAGCCTACCTGCCACAGGGAAGCGAGAGAGAGGGGAGAGAAACCCTTAGTTTCCGAAGGCCTGGTACTGGGAGGTTTCCCTACATCTTTTTGAAGTTACTCACCAGCCCTTAATCTGGGTCTTTATTATGGCTAGTTCATAGATTCGTAGGTGAGAAAACCAAGGCTCAGAGAGGATGGGGCTGGAACAACCTTCTGGGAAGACAGGGTAAGAGAAACAGAACACAAGAGAAGGCAGAGAGCGACATGGGAGAACCCCTGGCCTGGAGAGTTGAAGGCTGCTCTTGAAAACCCAGCTACTCACTTGCTTTGCCTCCCTGTCTGGCCCTCCCTGTGCCATTTTCCTTCACACGGTCGAGATCATACTATGTAATGTTGGATCTGGTTATTTTGGGTTAACATTACGTCTTAAGTATTTCCCCATGCCTTCAGACTTTTTCTAGATATAGTGTTTAATGGCTATATAATATTTTATAGATTAGATGTGTGTCCTCATTCACACGACCATTGGACATTTATATTGTTTCCGATTTTTGCCCTTATAAGCACACCGTATAGTTATAATTAAAGATATTAAGATATAGTCAGTAGAATATTATGCAGCCATTAAAAATGATGTAAATTTATACTAATTGACAAGAGAGGTTTACGAAATGTTACTAAGGAAAAGCAGTTTACCAAACAATATGTATCGTTTAATCCCATTTTTGTTTAATATACATTTTTTACATAAATGTAAAGTTTTTACATTTCGTATGTAAAAGTTTGAAAGATCATTTAAGCAAAACGTTAATAGTTATTTCTGGGTGATGGGATTATGGAATTTTTTTATAGTTTTATTAGCATTTTACAATGAAAATGTACTGCTTTTATAGCCAGAGTGGGGAAAGTGTTTTTCAAGATCTATCTAGATATATATTAAAAATGCTGCAGTTAATCTCCTCGTACACTAATCTTTGTCTATTTTTTGGTTATTTCTTTTGGGTAGTTTCCTAAAAGTAGAATTGCTAGGGTACAAACATTTATGTTTCTTGATTTACACTACCAACTTACTGTCTAAAAGTCACAGCGATTTTTAACTCTAGATGAAATGCACTAGGCAAAAAAGTAATTAATGTACTTTTTTGTAAATTAATTTACAAAATTTGCTTTTTTGTAAATTTTGTAATTACAAAAAAGTGATTCATTTAGTGCTTACTTTAATTATATTTAATAAAAGTTAATCATTATTCAGGCTTAAGCCTTGACATTCACAGAGTTCCTGCCCTCATAATTGATTTGAGAGAGGTATCAGGAGGAGGGGTGGGACTAGAGGCAAAGGGCCTATGCGTGAACGATTTTCTCTTTGGCCGTGGCCCAAACCCTCTGAGGCTCTCTCCTCCACTCCCTGCCCCGCAGTAAGCCCTAGGAGCTCCGGGAAACCGACTGACCAGTGTCTGAACCTTCAGGCCTGATAGCGGATACAGGGGCAACTTGAAACTGAGATGGGACAGCAGGCTGGGACAAGGGCAGGACCCGGAGTGGACATTTAGAATTATTTGTGGGAAGAAAATGAAAAAAAACTTTAAATTCAGCCCATGTAAATTTTTTAATTTACTGTGTTCATCTCAAATGTACGCAAACAGGGAATGGTAGACTGCACCTCCACATTTCCATCGCCCAGACTAAGCGGTGACCCCTGTTCCACTGCTCTATGTCACCACTGCCTACCTTTATCTGTTTATCTCGCCGGCGTGTTTTAAAGCAAATATAAGACGTTGACTCATTTTTACCCGTAAATCCCTCAATACGTATCTCTAACATCACCACAGTTACATCCAACAAAATCAGGAGCTATTTCTTATATGATCGAATACCTTGTCCATGTTCATTTTCACCCAGTTGACTAAAAAAAAAAAAGAAACAAAGAAAAAAGATGAGTTTTTACAACTTGCTAGTTCAAATCAGGATCCCAAAGTCGGTACATTGCCTTTGGGTCAAATGTCAGCCAGTCATCAGTCATGCCCTGTGATGAGGTTGGCATTTCTGAGGAGAGACCAGAGTCCGCCTTTGGTGACCTTTCTGAAATGTTTGCACAGAGAGCTTGCCGAGAAGATAGGAAAGGTAAAGAAATGTCAGCTGTGTGCCAAAACTCCCTGGCTTTGTCACTTTTGGGCACCATTCAGGGGTCCGAGGGCTTCCTGTTCAGGGATGGAGGTGTTGGGGCGCGGCCTCTCCCCACTCTGCTCCCACATAGAATTCTCGAGTAGAAGGTCACTTGCCTACAGTACGAGGCTGCCCTACAGTGCTCTCCATAAGCCCCCTAAATCCCCCGCCCCCTTCTGGTTTCTTCCTCCTAACCGTGGCTTCCTCCTTCAAGGGCCCTCTCGTTGTGTCCTCTGGGACCTTTGCTCTTCCATCTTTGAGCCTCCTTCAGGGACCTGCCTGAAACCTGCTTTTGTCCCAGGACAGCAGTTCCCCTCCCTGCCTCCCACAGGGAGGCTGGGTTGGCTTCCCAAGCCACACACACCACAGGGGTGGGCCGAATCTTGCCGGCTCCTCCCGTTTGTCGCTACACGCCTTCGCCTTCTGTGGCCAGCCGGTTCTGTCACCATGCCATCCATCCCACTTCTTCCTCCTTTGCACATGACTCCTCCCAGAAAGTCCCCACCTCTGCTACCTGAGCCGGTGCCAGCTCCACACTCCTTTCGTTCTGTCTCTTCGCTCTCAGCCCCGGCAGGACCCTTGGACTTCGGACTCTGCTGTGTTCTCCCGTCATCTGTCCCTCGCTCACTTTGCTTTCCTCCCCGCACGCAGCCGGACCTCACTGTCATCTCCCCGCTCTCCTTCAGGCCCTCGCCCTCCCTCCCGCCTGGTTGAACCCTCTTGGATCCCACCTGACCGTTGATGGAGAAGGTTCACAAGGCTCAGTGTTCCCCGGCACAGTGATTTCAAGGGCTCTTATCTCGCCGGGGCCCCCCATGTTGCCCAGAAATCCTCCCACGTGTCCCTGTCTCCCCCCTCTTCCGGGATCCACACACCTCTTTCCGGCAGTCACCTCCTACTTCGTCACCTCCCCTGGCCTTTTCACCCGTTCTTCCCTCTCAGCATGTAAGGCACTCGAGCCTCTTCCATATTAAAATAATAATGATCATGATAATAATGCCATCTTCTGCTCCGTATCCCTTACCCAGCTGTGCCCCTCCTCCCCGTCACAGTCAAACTTCCTAAAACAAGGTCCGTTCTCCATCTCACCTCTCCCTTATCTCCCCGCTGCCTTCGGACTGCTCATAACTCAGTCCCTTCTTCTCTCTCTAAGGTCTTGACCTTTGCAAGAAGAGATCCCCTAAAGGAGTTTCTCTAGCTGTCTTGTTCCTGACCTCCTATCGCCCTTCCCTACAGCACTTCTGCAAACGCTGTTCCTTTCCCACCGTGGAGCTTTTGCAGATAGGCTAACAGAGTCGCCCAGTTTGGCCCTTGCGATAATCACATTTCTAAAACTCACTTCCAAATTTAATAACCGTGAATTGTCGTTCCCAAGAAGCAACGTGTTCCACCATATAAATCTAGAAAGGAAGGTTTCCCCAGGCGGAGGGGAGGAAACTGCTGATAGGCATTAACGTAAAGAAAGGGCTCTGAAATTAGGATGAATAACTAAGAAAACCTTCATACGGGCAGTTTGGAAACTTTGGGCGGAGGACCCTATTTTGAGATTTTTAACTGCAGAGTAGACTTCCTGATTTTTGTCCTTGCTCTCCTGTGTCGTCCTAAACGCATGCCGCTGCTCTGTGAAAACTGTTTAGGGCTCCATGGGTCACAAGAAAAGGTCTAGGCCTCTCGGTGCCAAGAGAAGTTTAGGCAGATACCCTGTTTGATTGATCAGTATAGCCCAGCTATTCCTGAAGAGGCCTGAGGGATGAGAATCAATAGTCTACACTGATCAGTAGATCCACATATTGTCACATGCCCACTCCACTCCAGGCCATGCGGTCTCTGCAGCTAGCACCGGGGCCAACAGAAGCTGACAACACATAGGTGACCTCACATTTCAAATAAGTTGACCTTCCTGTGTTGAAGGCTGGAACTGACGACATTCCACACTCATAATTCTGCCCCTGGGGCTGTGATTAAAGTGGCCTAGACTAGAAGGAATTTGGGGATAGATTTTATTGAGCCAGAGAACCTGTTGTCTCAAAACTGCATCTAAACACAGGATAATGTCCGAGAACAATGACTGTATTCACTGACATGCCCAGAGAGCAGAGAGAACATGAATGAACAAAACAAACAAACAGAGCAAACCCCAGATGTCTTTCCTGCTTGATGTCACCTGAACATTGACAGATCTTTCCATCAGGTCACCACAGCATCTGCTAGAAGCTCCCCTAGCTCTTCGTCCAGGGTGGGATGACTTGTCCCCTATAAGGCTAAAGTCTCCTCTTGGATTTATTAAATATGGGGCTCTCTTTGCCCTGATTTCCAGTGCCTCTGGGTCCCAGGATATCCAGGGGGTCCTTCCCTTGGGACAGATGGAGAACTGGGGTGATGATCGAGACCCCCCTCCTCAACCCCAGGCACTTGGGCCCTACAGAGAAGGTGGTAGGAATTACATCTTTCTGGCTCTTCCTCCCTGGAGAAGTGGACTTTTCAGGCCGCCCCCTCAGTTCCAGACATGTGCTCGAAGTGTATGGTGGACCCACAGTGCTGAGGCCCAAGCAGATAAATCGCCCGTGTCCGTGTGCCGTCCTCCTTGCCGGCACCTGTTGAACTCGTCGTATCCAAACCTGGGACTGAGAACAGGTGGAGGGTCGGCAGCTGGAATGCATTGGCCTCTGCTTGTGTCTTTCAGACGGCGGTTCCGTGGTGAAGGCCCGGGTGCTGACCTGCGTGGAAGGAACGAATCTTCCCTTGTTAGAACAAGCCATCCAAGAGCAGAGGGCGTACCAGCGTGAGAGGGACAGCCGCCACTAGGACACGGCGGCTCCTGGGGACCCCCACCCAACCTACTGGCGCCACGCCTACTGGAGACCTGGGAGCTGCTGCAGAGAAGACTCGGGACCAGGGGCTTCCTCTGAGTGACAGCGGTTTCTGGAGCCTGAGAGAAGAGGGGAGGGGTTGTCCAAGAAACGGGAGCATAGAGAGCAGGCGCCAAAGCCTGACACCCCCCACCCCCACCCCCACCCCAGGAGACCGCAGGAAGCCGAGCTCTGGGGTGCTGGCGGCTGTGCCTCGTGTCAGGTTATGGAGAGTTCCAGAAGGTCCTGGTGAATAAAGCCCCAGTGGCAAGACCTGGCTTTGTGTGCGTGTGGTGCAGCGCAGGCCCAGGCCAGGAGGGGGAGCCGTGGAGCAGGCAGCCTGCCTGGCGGTGAGGCTGCAGAGCACCGGTTTCTGGTGAATTCTGGGCTGTGGGCCTGAGGGGACGGGGCTGGGGGCTCCAGGGCCCAGGTGGGGGGCCCAGGACGCAGGGGGACCGACCCCACCGAAGTTCTGCCCTCAGAGGAAGCCGGGCATTCCCAGACGGGCCGGGCCCAGTCCCTCGTCCTGGCCCTGCGGCCTAGCGCTGAACTCTGGCTTCAGAAACCCTACCTGACCCCCGACCTCTGCCCCGATTTGACCCCGACCCCCAGGCAACCCATCTAGGCAGCCTTCAGCCCTAGAGCCTGGGCCTGGCTGGGCAAAGGCAGGGGCTGCGGCGTGAGAAGTTTGGGCCCTCCTGCGCTCCGTAGCCCGGCACTTTCCGGGCTAGGCACTGGGCAGAGGGGGCTGGGGGTTCCTGCCTGGCCTGGGCTGGGCCAGGGACCACCCTGCTCTGAGCCAGGTTTCCAGGGTTGGGGTGCGGTGGGGGCCGGGGCAGGAGCTGTGCCTGAGCCCGGGCGTCCGGGCAGGCAGAGCAGGGCGAGTCCTGTGGGCCAGACGCCTCAGGACCCAGGAAGCCTGGGCAGGAGGTGTGGCGGGGGGTGGGTTCCAGGGAGGCCGGAGGGTGCAGCTGGGGCCCTGGGGATGGGGGCGAGTGCCCCAGGCGCCGTCTGTTTTGCAGGCAGCTCTTCGGACATGGATGCATTCCAGAAGGTAGAGAAGATCGGAGAGGGCACCTATGGGGTGGTGTATAAGGCCAAGAACACGGAGACGGGGCAGCTCGTGGCCCTCAAGAAGATCAGGCTGGATTCGTGAGTGCTGGGACACCCCTCCCAGAGGGGACCCCCCCAGGCCACGGCTCCCCCTTCCATCATTCAGCTCCTTTTCCCCGTGCGGCCCGGTTACACCGGGGCGACCACAAAGCTGCAGCCCTCGCTCGTCCTCGCTCTGGCCAGGCTTTGCGCCCCCGCCCCCGGTGGGGATAAGTGTGGGCCCAGCAGCCCGGCGCCCCATCGCCGAAGGATGGGCCATCTTCACGGAATAAGGAACGTGGGGAGCTCTCCCCAGAGCAGAAGGGCCCTACCTGGCTCCCCGCCTCCACTGCTGTTCGCTTCCTTCCTGTAGGGAGACCGAGGGGGTCCCGAGCACTGCCATCAGGGAGATCTCCCTGCTGAAAGAGCTGAAGCACCCCAACATCGTCAGGTGAGGCGGGGGAGGAGGCAGGGAAGTCGGCCCATCCCGGTCCACCTGGGGGCCGCATGCTGACCGGTGTCACCTGGCCAGGCTGCTGGACGTGGTGCACAGTGAGAAGAAGCTGTACCTGGTGTTCGAGTTTCTCAGCCAGGACCTGAAGAAGTTCATGGACTCCACCCCGGCCTCTGAGCTCCCCCTGCACTTGGTCAAGGTACCGAGTGAAGGACGAGGTGGGACCGGCTCGGGCGGCCCCGCTGCCGCTCGCCCAGCTCCTTCTCACGCTCACTGTTCCAGAGCTACCTCTTCCAGCTGCTGCAGGGCGTGAATTTCTGCCACTCCCATCGGGTCATCCACCGAGACCTGAAGCCCCAGAATCTGCTCATCAATGAGTTGGGTGCCATCAAGCTGGCTGACTTTGGACTGGCGCGAGCCTTCGGGGTCCCCCTACGCACCTACACCCATGAGGTGCAGCAGGACAAAGGGATGAGGAGGGTGGCCGAAGGGGTGTCACCTGTGCCCTCGGCCACCCTGAACGAGGCTGCTTTCTTGTTGTCCCCACAGGTGGTGACACTCTGGTATCGCGCCCCCGAGATCCTTTTGGGCAGCAAGTTCTACTCGACAGCTGTGGATATCTGGAGCATTGGTTGCATCTTTGCAGAAATGGTAGTGAGAGGGACAGACATGGCCGCAGGGAGGCCACAGGCTGGGTCCTACTGGGGTGGGAAGTGGGAGGACTCTGATCCTCCTGTGAGAGGTGGATTAAGGGGTGTTTGGGACTTGGCTAAAGGGCTGAGGAAGCCGGTCTGATTCCAGAAAGGCCAAGATTCTTAGCACAGCCCTGGGAAAGATATCTGGAAGGCACATCCCTGGTCTGGCCTCTGATCTGGTTTGGATTCTGAATGATATGGGGGAAGCTGGGCCTGTCCCTGTCCACATGGGGGCTGCATCCCGACTGGCATCACCCGGCCGGGCTGCTGGACGTGGCGCCGTGAGAAGCTGTACCTTCTCTTCTTCCCCATTTCAGGTGATCCGCAGAGCCCTGTTTCCTGGCGACTCTGAGATCGACCAGCTCTTTCGTATCTTTCGCACCCTGGGGACACCCAGTGAAGCCGTGTGGCCAGGGGTCACCCAGCTGCCTGACTATAAGGGAAGCTTCCCCAAGTGGAACAGGAAGGGGCTGGAGGAGATTGTGCCCAATCTGGAACCTGAGGGCCAGGACCTGCTCATGGTAGGTACAGGTAGGTGGCCAGGGAGGGTGAGAAAGGCCACTTGGCTCCAGCTGCCGCTCCAACCAGAAGCGTGTCCTTTGTTACCAGTGCCTTATGTAACCCTGGCTCCTTCCGCGCCCAGGCTGGTTGACCCCTGTACACAACTGTGCGTGTTGCTGTCCCCCCTGGATGCCTCTCCTGTGATAAGATTATTGCTCATCTTCCCTTTTCAAGCTCTCTCTTCTAGCTAGCTTTGTCACCGTGCTGTGATTCTTGCCCTTTTGTCCTAAATTGCCTTGCGTTTCCGCTCATTTTCCTTGGGGACATTACTGCCCCATCGAGGCTGCGCGCGTCCCCAGGCAGGGACCACACTCCGACTGCCTCAGTGTTGCCTGTTCCTTCGGCGCTTCCCGCAGTGGCTGCGCTACACCAGGCTGCTCAGAGCAGGCTGTCCCCTGCGGCCGGAGTCCCTGCCACAGTCCTCACGCCCCTCTCCTGTTGTGCCATCCTGACCCCTGGGTCCGGCCTAGGCCAGACTGCCCAGAAGGCCTTGGGCAGAGCCGTCCGCTCTTGCCCACGAGGACCCGGAGCCACGGTTCTCCCTTCGATCTGGTGCTGGATCAGAGGGAGGCCGGGCAGTGTTTTCCTCCTGTGGCTCCGCATCCTGCTTGGCAGAACTGTGTGTGTGTTTGCCGGCCCGAGGCCCCAGGACAGCACAGACTTCCAGCCAAGCTCGTAGGCAGAGCTCAGTCCTGGCTGCTCAGAGTCCTGGCTGGTCGGAAGCGGGGGCGGGTCCTTGCACAGCCCGGCAGGGTTTAAGGACTCAGAGTTCCTGCAGCACCCTCAGGTGTGCTCCCTGGCAGGTTTGGCCCCTACTTCTGGATACACAGAGAGAAGTGTGTTTCAACCAGAGGTAGGGTGGGCCTGGAAACCTCACTAAGGAAGAAGAGAGGCAGACTCGGCCTCAGTAGCATGAAGGAGACCAGTCTGACTCAGCGGGGCTGGACCAGAGCTAATTGTTTGTCTCCATATCCCGAGTGTGTCCAGAACTGGCTCCCGAGCTGGGAGGCAGTGGCTTCCTGCAGTTCTGGGTCTGGAGGCAGCTCTCAGGGCCCTGCAACCCAGAGAGCTTGTTCCTCTCCCCACCCTGGCCACACCCGGGCCCAATCTCTTTCCTCCAACCCCCTTCCTTCGCAGCAACTCCTACAGTACGACCCTGACCAGCGGATTTCAGCCAAGACCGCCCTTGCCCATCCATACTTCTCGTCCGCTGAGGCCTCCCCGGTCCCCCACCAGTGTGTGCTGGAGCGTTTTTGCCGCTGAGAACATGTGAGGCCACTGTCTTGAAGCCTCTCCCCAGCGGCTGCCCCAGCCACCTCCCCACGCACTTGCTGAGAAGGACGACATCTGGGAGAGGGCAAAGCTCTGAGGAGTTTGGCGTCAGCCATCGGAGGGCCGAGTTTGGGTTAGTCCTGCCCTAGGTTAGCGAGTTCCTGTGTTGTTTTTTGGGTTGGATGGCGCCGTTTCAAGATGGGGACACAGAAGCTCAGTGTGAGGGGGCACGTTAGAGACTGGGTCCCCTGGCACTGGCACAGGTGCCCAGCAAGCGAGGCCCTCATCCGACCTTCACCTGCCCAGCCCTCGGCGGCCGTGTCAGATCCTGCGGGAAAGGGTGCCCTCTGCTGGTCTTTTTGGATTTAAAATGTTTTGGGGAAGAGTTGCGTTCCAGTGAAGAGTCAGTCTCTCCAGTTAAACAGGAAGCGGGGTGAGAGCGAGAGGGGACATTTTCCTGGTCCCAGGGGAGGTCGGGGTGTGCGTGGCTGTTGTGCGTAATTGTCACCCACAGTATGCTTACATTTGTTTGCCTCTGGCGTTAACGGGAAATAAAAGTCATGCACTCTGAGATTTCCCGTCTTTTTCTGTTGAGAGGAGGGGGCAGCGGGCACTGGCCGGTCCATGATCTCCTTCCGTGACCTGCCTCCCAGAGTCAAAGGAGCCTCGCCCTCTGAGAGCCCCCGTTTCGTAGGAGGGCCAGTGGGCATGTTCGTAACCCCCGGGCAGGACTCGGCATTGGTGCACCTTGTGCCCAAGGCCCAGACAAATCCATTC
>NW_024355990.1:4332659-4342877 GCF_902729225.1 Pteropus medius | reverse complement strand
AGTACTAGGCGGGGGAGGAGGGAGGGACACAGGGCTGCTGATCACCAGGTCGGGGATGGGCGGGCACCAACTTAAGGGGCGGGGGCCCAACACCGTGAAGCTGAGTAACAGAACGGCCATCAGACAGAGGGAAAGCCTACCCCCGCCCCCCCGGGTCAGGCTATGGGGGTGAGGGGTGCACGCATCCTCCCCTCGCCCCTCACGCACTCTCCCCATGACTGCTCGGCCCCCGTCAGCGCAGGGCGCGGGGTACGGTGGGGGAGGCTGAGCGGTAGCAGCGGTACCCCTCCAGGGCAGCAGGGAGGAGCAGCAGGCCGCTCACGGGGTCTTTGCGGCAGCGTGCCATGGCCTCCCTGTAGCTCAGCCGCTCTTTGGAGATGGGGTCTGTCAAATCCTTCTCGTAGCTGGACTCATCCTGCAGGAGCTGCGCCAGCTCTTCACTGACCATTCCGGAGAGCACGGCCTGCGGGATGGGGATGCGGCCTGTCCTCCTGGGGTCGATGAGCCCCCCGGTCAGATGCTGCACCTGCAGGTGCGGGAGCGCGCTCTCCCGTGGCATCCAGCCTTTCTGGATGGCCTCGCCCACCGACAGCCGCTTCTTGGTGACGGGGTCCTCGATGCCGGTGAAGGCCTTCTGGGCGTTGAGCAGCCTCTGGGTCGAGGTGTTCTCGATCAGCCCCCTCTCCAGGGCTTTGTGCACGGAGTAGCGCTCTCGGCTCAGGAGGTCTATGATGCCCCCCGTGGCCGCCTGGGCCTCCAGCAGCTTCTGCCCGGTGATGGGGTCCAGCATGTTCTTGGCCATGGCCGTCTTGATGGTGCACTTGTTGTCTGTGGTCGTGTCGTAGACCCCGGCAATGGGGAAGCTGTCATCGCCAAGCCCGAGAGAGAAGCTGGGAGAGAAGAAACCGGAGCTCTGGGGGGCTGGCGAGGCCACTGGGGATTTGGAGATGATGGAGCCGATGGAGAGCGAGGGGCAGGGCTTGGTCTCCCCGGCCACGAGCAGGGCGAACTCGGAGATGGGCAGGTGGCCGTCCCTGTAGAGATGGTACTCCTCCTTGGAGATGTGCCGGCAGCGCAGGGCGGCCTCGATGGAGTACTGCTTCCCGCTCTTGCGGTCCAGCAGCACCGACTCCTCCCCACAGGGCCCCAAGGTGGTGACCTCCTCCCAGTCACACTCGAGCTCCTGCAGCTGGAGGTACTGGCCTCGATCGATGATGCCTCTCTTGTAGGCCTCATACGGGGACATGTCCTTCCCCGTCTCCGGTTCCAAGATGGAGATCTTGGTAGAGAGGTTGGTCTCTCGTGTCTGGGTCTCCTGGTTGAGCTGCTCCCGGCTCACCTTGGTGTGGAGGTCCCGGAGGGTCCTCTCCTTCTCGTAGATCTGGTCCTTCTCGTGGAGGATGGCCGCCTCGAGCTGCGAGAGTTCCTGGCCCTGCTGGGCCGCCTTCTGCCGCTCGCTCTCCGTCTTCTGGCTGAGCAGCTTCGACTCCTCCTGCAGGTGCAGCACCTTCTGCTGCTTCTGCCTCTCCAGCTCCTGCAGCTCCTGCTGCAGCTGCCTGCACTCCTGGCTGCCCTGGTTCCGGGCCTTCTGGAGCTCGGTCTCCTCCCGGCTCCAGGTCCTGCTCAGCGCTTCGGCCCTGTCGATCCGCTCCCGGAGGCGCTGCAGCGCCTCCTCCTGGCCCTTCCGGGCCGCGCGCTCCCTGTTGAGCATCTCCCACACCCGAGACCGCTCGCCCTCTAGCGCCCGGTCCTTCTCCACCCTGATCACCTCCTTGTAGATGGTCTTCTCCTGCGATTTGGTTTTCTGGAGGACGTCGATCTGGACCTGTAGGTTCTTGCACTCCCGATGCAGCTCCGTCACCTGGGTCTTCTCCCGGTCCAGGTCCTGCCGCAGGGCTTCCGTGCACTTCTCCAGATCCGGGTCCTTCTCCAGCTTGACCACCTCCTCCATGATGATCTTCTCCTGCACCGCAGGAGGCCGTTTCTCGAGCTCCTGGATCCGCAAGGTCAGCTGCCGCATCTCCTTCTCCACGGCCAGCTTCTTGTCGCGGTCCTCCTGGAAGCTGAGCAGGCCCTCCTTCTCCTCCACGGCGGCCAGCAGCTGCTGGACCTCCCGCTCCAGCTGCCGCCGCCGGCCCACCTCCTCATCCAGGCTCCGGCTCAGCCTGCTGTGGTCCTCGTGGAGCTTCGGGTCCTTCTGGGTGACCACCACCTCCTGCACCACCACCTTCTCCTCGGGCCGCCTCCTCTCCAGCAGCAGGTACTTGTTCTGCAGCTCGTAGACCACGTCCTCGGCGGCCCGCCGCTTCTGGGCCGCTTCCCGCACCTCCTGGCGGAGCCGCTCGGCCTCCTTCTCCAGGACGGGGTCCTTCTCGTGGCGCACCACCTCCTTGCTCACCGTCTGGGTCTCCACCTTGGACCGCTCCCGCTTCCACTGGTCGCGCTCCCCCTGCAGCCGGATGCGCTGCTCCTGGGCCCTCCCGCTGGCGTTGACCAGCTCGTTGAGCCGCACCTTCAGGCGGTCGATTTCCCGCAGCACCTCTGGGCTCCTCTCGTGCTTCACCACCTCCCGCGTCAGCTGCTTGTACTCCACCAGGGGCTTCTGGGCCCGCAGGACGGCCAGGTCAGGCAGCAGCTTCTCCACCTCCTTCTCCACGCTGCCCCGCTTGCTGGCGGTCTGCTGCAGCTCGGCCCTGAGCCGCGCGATCTCCCGCTCCGTCTCCGGATCCACCTGGAAGATCTCGTGGACGCGCTCCTGGAGCTCCACTTTGGGCTTCTGCTTCTCCACCGTGCTGAGCTTGTCACGCAGCTCCTCCAGCTCCCTGGCCAGCGTCGCATTCTTACTCCTCTCCCCCTCGAGGAGGCTCCGCAGCCTGGACGCCTCCTTGAGAAGGCCTGGGTCCTGCTCCACCTTCTTCACCTCCTTCACGATCACCTTGGGCTGCACGGCGCCGATCGCCCGGCCCAGGTCTTCGATGTGCACCTGCAGCGTGGCCGCGGCCTCCTCTGCCCTCCTCCTCTGCGCAGCATCCTCCTCCACCTGCCGCCTCAGAGCCTGCACGGCCTTGACCATTTCCAGGTCCTTCTCCACCTTGACCACTTCTTTCACCACGACCTTCTCCTTCACATTGGCCTCCTTCTGCTCCAGGGCCAGCAGCTCCTTCTTGAGCCCCTCCAGCCGGGCCGACACAGCCGTGTTCTCGCCACGGAGCTGCTGGATCTCGCTGCTGAGCTGGGCCGCCTGGCTATCCAGACCGGGGTCCTTCTCGATCTGAGTAACCTCCTTGGTCAGCAGATGAGGCTGCATGGCCTTCCTCTTGCCCTCCAGCTGGACGACCTTCTGGGCCGCCATTTCCAGGTCTGCCTGCAGGCTGGCCCGCTTCTTGCTCTCATCTTCCACCTGGGACTTCACCCTCGACAGATTGCTCTCCAGCTGGGGGTCCCGGTAAAACTCCACCACCTCCTTCTCCTCCAGCCTCTCCACGGGCCGCTGGGTCCTCAGCTGCAGCAGCTGGCTCCTCTGCTCTTCCAGATCGTGCTGCACCTGGGCCACCCGCTTCCTCTCCTCCTCCAGCTGGGACCTCAGCGCCTCTGACTCCCTCCCCGCTTGGGCTGGGCTCCCAGATCCCTGCTGTGCGTCACGGGCCACCTGGATGTCCTCGCTGAGCTCCTTCTGCAGAGGGAGAGAAGGAAGGGAAGAGTCCTGGGGGGAGGGGGCCTTCTTCCCCTCTCCCAAGATCAGAGACCCCCTCCCTGCTTCCTGACACTTCCCGGTAGGTCCCAGGACATGGAGCCGGAGACCGGAGACGCTTAGATGCAGGTGTTTTGAGAAGCCCCGTCAGTGCCATGATGTTAGGATGTGAGGCGGTGCTCAGGCCAAGTTTGTACTAGAACATGAAAATAGGACCGGTTCTCCCTTCCACACCTTCCCCCCTTCTCCTCCATCCGGGCTCCCAGAAACGAGCCCACACTCCTCTGGGGGTGCTGGAACACGCCTCTGGGTAGGAGAAATCTCGCAAGTCCCTTGACCAGTCACTAAGAGTCATGGAGAGCTTCTGGCTCCCGGTCCCCCAGGGAGGGGACCTAGGTGGCCTCCTGCCCACTGTAGCTGGATCCTAAGGCTGAAGACTTGGTGGGGATTTTCTCTGGTCCGCACTGGGGGACTGCCCAGTGGCTAAGCTGTGACCACCCCGAATGACATCTCCAGGGCCTAACTCTGAGATGGGGACCAGTCTGTAAGAGCTGCTGGAGAGAGAACTGGGGGGACGTAGAACCCCAGAGCTGCAGGCGGCAAAAGAAAATTGCCAGGTCGACTACGGGGCCAGGCTGCCCAGGGTGGGAACGGAGCGGGCACCCTCCCCGTACCTTCTCCAGCATCTTTCTGGCAAACTCCAGCTGGCACAGCTGCTGTTGGTGTGCAGCCGCAACCTCGGTGTAGGCTTTTGTCAGATTCTGCTCCTGGAGAGGCCAAAGGGAGGGGGAGGGAGAGCGGCGTCAGCTCCCGCCACAGAGGCCGCAGAGCCTTCTGGTACTTCTGGATGCCATCTTACCTGGGCCTGGATGCTCTCCTGCAGGGGAGCCACTCGGGGTCTCTTGGGGGCCGAGCCTGCCTGGGTGAGACCCAGGGAGCAGCGGTAGGTTTCTGCCTGTAGCTCGTAGTCCTGAGCAGGGAGGCAAGGACAGCAGGCTGGTGGTCAGTGGGGGAAGCTGGGGCTGGGAGATCAGGGGCCTGGCAGAGGAAGGGAGGGCGGGCGGATAAGGAGGGACAAACGGCAGTAAAACCCGCTTACCTGGAGAGCCGCCTGCAGGTCCTGGGAGAGGCGGGATGCCGTGGCTCTGTCCTGCTCCCGGCCCCGGATCTCCTGCAGAAGCCTCTGCCCAGGAAGAGGTGAGAATCAGGGAGATCAGGTCGCACCAGTCACCGGACTCGCCTCCAGCCGGGCTCCTCCGGGGCCACCGGTGGGGCAGGAAGGGTTGTGTGGGAAACTGCCCTTCCTCTCCCTGACCCACATGGCCTCGGCTTGGGGCATTTCACCCGTGCCACCTGGCTGTCCTATCTATTCCTTAGGCCTCGGCTTAGATGTCACTTGCCCCGACCCTCACACGTGTCCTGCCGCGGACCCCCACAGTGCTCTGGCTTCTCCGCCAAGTGCTTATCAGCACTATGGCCTGCGACGCACCGGCCCCCACCAGCCTGGGCTGCACCCCCGGCCCCTGGTGCAGTGCCAGTGTGTGGCAGAGGCTTGCCAAATGTGAGGAAGGAAGAGCTGGAACCCCAGGAGCATAGAGCCTGCTTCCTACCTCGGACCACACAGTGATGCGCCGGCCGTGTTTTGTGGGCACAGTGGAGCATTTTGGGTGGGGGGTGGTGGTGATGACCCAAGGCCTCTGTCACTTAGAATACTGGCCACTAGGGGGCCACATGCCTTTGAGGTCACTTAGAATACTGGCCACTAGGGGGCCACACGCGCACAGGTGGCTCTCCCTGCGGAGGAGGCTGCCAGGGAGGGTGGGCATGGCTCCCGGCAGGGGCCTGACCTGACCCCAAGTCGCCAGCAGCCCCAACCCCGTACCTTCTGCGCCTGCAGCTTGTAGGCGATCTGGCTGGGTCCATCACTGGGCCGCACCTGGTTGTGGGGCAGGTGCTCCAGCCAGGAGCTCAAGTTGTCCCTGCAGTTCTTGAACTGCTGGTAGGTGAGGCCAGCGTCCTGCACGGTCTTCTCCCTGTGCAAGGATGAGGCCCCGAGCAGAGGTGAGAGTTGCCCTCCAGGAATAATGAGGGGAGCGTGGAGGGGGCTGGTGGGCGCCTCCCTCTCAGACACCCATCAGGAAGCCTGAGTAGCTGCCACACTGATCCCCGAACTCTGGCCTCGTGCTGGTACTGGGCATTATGAGATGGATGGGACAGCCTCTGCCAGACACCACCCTGGGGGGTAGGCACTGTTATTATCCCACCGTAGAGGCCCAGAGAGGCACAGTCACCGGTGCAAGGTCACAGGCTCGTCGGCAGCAGCTGCTGTGTGCCGTCGGGGCATGCCTTGAGCCCTGACGGCCCAGCCACTCACCGCAGGTCCAGCTGGTCCCCCACGGCGTGGTAGCGGTCAGTGAGGGCCTGCACTTGGCGCTGCTGGTGTGGCAGGTCTTGGCAGAACTCGTGGAAATTGTTCTGCAGTGCGGAGCACGCGTGCTCAGCGGCCTTCAGCTCGCGGTGCAGCCCCAGCACGTAGGCCTGTTGCTCCAGCAGCTCCTTTCTCTGGCGCTGGGGGAGGCGGGGACACAGCGACATGCCCCCTTGCGGTTTCGGTTTCGTGAGACTCCACGTCTGCTCCCCACCTGCCTCGGCATGCCTGTTCAGGCTGTGCCCCTCCTCCCGCCAGGAGGCCACCTGGCCCCTTACCTGCAGCTTGCTGACCCTCTCCTGCAGGGCATCTGGGCCAGCGGGGATGGGGGCCTCCTGCGCCAGCGCGGACTCGAAGCCTCCGATGACCCTGTCCGCTTCCTGGATCTGCCGCTCCAGACCCAGGGCAGCCTTGGCTCTGCCGCGGGGGAGGCCGATGGTTAGTCACTCCCTCAGCCTCACCCCTGCCGCCCGGCCCAGCCACCCCTTCCCCAGGCCCTGGAGCACTCACTTCTCTCCGTAGAGGTTGCAGAGAACCTGCACGTCACTGTACTTGTTCTTGACATTGTTGAGGGCCACGGGCAGGTGCAAGGCGGCTGGGCCCGCAGGCCGAGCTGATAGGAGCGCCTCGCACTCCTGCTGAGCTGCCTCCTTCTCTGCTCCCAGGCTCTGCAGCTGCTGGGCTGTGTCCTGGGGTGGGTGGGGGTCAGGGATGTGTGCTCTGGGCAGGCGAGTTTCACCCAGCCCTCCTGCCAGGTTGACCTAACTCCGCCCATGAACCTGAGAGTGTGGTGGGTATGTGCTTGAGCCCAGGCTAAAGATCTGGGAGCAGTCCTGGCCTTGCTAATCCCCGTGTGGATGACCTGGGGCAGGTGAACCTCTCTGACCCTCAGTCTCCTCATCTACAGAATGATTAACGGAAGGATGAAATGAGACCATGTGTGTCAGGAGCTTGGCAGTGCCAGGCACGAAGTCGCCCACCACAGTCTGTATGTCACTGTCTTGTTATTCACAAGCCTTCAGTCCCCTGCCCCATTGCTAAAGGTTCGGCAGCAAAGCCCTCGCTCTGTCTCCTTGGGGTTATTTCGTTCATTCTTTTATCACTTTTTCATTTATCTCTTCTATAAGTCATAGGTGCTGACTCTGTGCCATGCCCTGCCCGCCTTCCAGTGTAACTGGGCTTCCCATGGACCCCAACACTCCTGTGACTTCAAAACCCAAGGACCTATCTGGGGCCCCAGAGAGCTGTTTCAGGGCAGCGTAACCAGTGACTTAACGTGGGGTGTGAAGGCCCAGCCCCCTATCAGGGCCAGACCCCCCCCGGGGTGGGCGGAGGTCTTTGTTGAGGCAGCATCAGGGTACAGTGCCTCCTTCTGCTGCTCCTGCTTCCTGCCTGCACCCCACAGGTAGCACCCTTGGGATGCCCTCACGAACACCCAGCACGCTCATCTCTACCTCAAAGAGGCCTCCAGGTCCCTGCAACCTGCAGCTCCTAATGGTCATCCTTCCCCGCCTGGCCCACCCTCTGCCCTGGCTGCAGCGCCCCATCCCGACTCCAGGGCCCTATGACCCTATGGTACGTTGTGCAGTGAAAATCACAAGTTGCACAGCAACAGATTCAAAACTTTAAAACTAAACCCAAACGATATGTTTGCGTAGAAACCGGTTTGGAAGGCTGCTACCCCCACCCCCACCTGCACCCCCACCCCACCCCCAGGTGTGGGGAAGGAACACTTTCACTATTAGTGCCTCTGAGGACAAGTTCTTTCTGATCATGTTTACATGGCTTGCTCTCTAGGGGCCCCCTCCCCCCCGACCCCGCTAGCCTCCTGGGAGCAAGCACCCCTAAGATGCTCCAGGCTTCCTGGCTGCTCTCGGGTCCCTCTCAACACCTACTGAGTTGGGGTCATAGGATGTTTACTCTGGGCCTTGCCCTTCTAGAACCTTCCCGGGCCTTACTACACTCCATCCTCAGGACAACAGGATGAGCTGGGTATTCCTGCGCCCGTTTTCAGGGATGAGGAAGCCAAGGCCCAGAGAGGTTACGCGAATCGACCAAGGTCACAGAGCCGGTTAGTGGGGGGGGCCAGGACGGGAAGCAGCTTGCGTGAGCGCTGCACTGTGCTTTCCCTTGTCCACCTCAGGTCCCTGTGGCTCCCAAACTTGCCTCGCTTAGTTTCTGCAGCCCCAGGGCAGGGCCGCTTCTTGCCCCCGCTCGCCCACCTTGTGGCTTTGGATGCGGCCCTCCAGGTCCTCCAGCGGTGTGGTGCGGCTGAGTGGGGCCCGGGCCCAGGCCAGTATCTGCTTCTCCATCTGCCGCAGGTCCCCGTCCAGCCGGGTCATCTGTGTCAGGAGCTTCTGGGCCTGTGGGTCGGCTGTGGCTGAGCCAGTTGGGGCTGGGAGCACAGGGAGACGGTGAGGGTCCAGGGCCTGTGTCCCATCTGCCCGCCTGTCCAAGAGGCTCCTCCCTGGGTACCCAAACAGGGTCCTGTGTGGGTTAGGGCAGGGAGGGGATGGGCAGGGCCTAACTGAGGGAGGGACAGCCCCAGGGGCTTGCCGACCCAGAAGATGGAATGCCCAGAGCAGACATCCTTAACCCAGGGCCACCCCGGCCCACCGCAGCCCTCCAGCAGTGGCCAAAGTAGGAATCTACTCCCTCTATTCCAGCAACCCCCCACCCCACTCCCTGGCCAGTCCGTGGTACCCTGCTGGCCCGGCCGTAAGGGCTCCACAACGTTGGTCTTCAGGCGGCTCTGGGCTGTGGCCAGTTTCTGCTTCAGAGCCTGCATCTCCGAAGCCAGCCTGGAGGGAGGAGAGCAGGGAAGGTGAGCCTCCTCCCTCGCCACCAGTCCAGGCGAAGGCCAGGCACCGGCCTCGGACCCCACGGGGCCTGGCTAGATCCCCAGCCCGCCTCCTGCCTCTGTGTATCCCCAGGGAGACCCACTTGGAGGCCCTGGCCACGGCTTCGGGGTCCGGAGCTGGGATGCAGAAGCAGGCGGCCGGGGCGCGCTTGGTCTCCCCGCCCAGGCCCTGCACGACCCAGGTGTGTGGGTTCGTGTTGTCCATCAGCGTATACCGCTCACCCCGCAGGGGGCAGGCAGGGGCTCATGCTCCAGGGGCCCAGGAGCCAGAAAAAGGACACAAAGCCCAAGGGGGGCACAGAGGCAGGAGCAGGGAGTAAGGTGGAGGTGCTGGGGGCAGGAGTAGGACAGGCCAGAGCAGAGCAAGAGCATGTGGAGAGTGGCTTGAGACCAGAAGTGGAGTGGGGTGGGGTAGGCGGGAGGGAGCAAGAGAGGCAGGGTGGCTGGGCCTGTACTTCTCCCGAGTCCCAGTCACAGATGCTGTCCACAGGCAGAGGCTGCTGGGGTGGGTTCCGGCGTTGTGGCAGTGGGGCTACTTCCCGGCTCCGCCGCTGCAGGTCCCCAATAGTCTTCTCAGCCATGGCCAGTTTCTTCTCCTCTGCCTGTGGGGTCCCAGGCAGTGGGGGTTCAGGCCAGGCCTGGCCCATACCCACACCCCCACAAGCAAGCCAGGGTCTGGCCTTCATAAAGTGAGGGTTTCTAGGTCAGCAAAGGAAAAGAAGCCCCTCCCTGGGGACCCAGGACCCTTGGGTCTGTGGGATGGGGTGGAGGGGGGCCACCCAGCATCACCCAGGCCTCTGGAGTGGGAGCCCAAGGGCCTCGGAGCGATCCTGGAGGCCCTGTCACATGACAGACGAGGAAACTTGAGGTCCAAAGAGGGGAGGAGCTTGCTAGTAACAGACCAGCCTCCTTCTGCTGGGGTGACCCCCTTCTCCTGACCCCCAAGACTAGGGCTCAGAGTAGGGCTAGGTACCTGGGGTGTGGTGAGCCCCAGACACATGGGCAGGTCCCCTTCCCAGGAGAGGGGTACAGAGGCCGGGCGGGGCAATCTCACCTCCAGCTGTAGTAGCAGCTCTGTGGGGTTAGCGGGGGGCTCCCCAGGGGCAGGGCTGTACTGAATGTCCAGGCTGGAATTAAGCTTTGCCAGGGTTTGGCTGACAGAGTCCGCTTCTTCCTGGAACTGAGTTTGGTGCATGGTTAAGTTCAGAGCCCAGGGTCTCCACTGCCTGGCGACCCTGC
>NW_024355990.1:4157942-4332648 GCF_902729225.1 Pteropus medius | reverse complement strand
TCCTGGGAGCAAGCACCCCTAAGATGCTCCAGGCTTCCTGGCTGCTCTCGGGTCCCTCTCAACACCTACTGAGTTGGGGTCATAGGATGTTTACTCTGGGCCTTGCCCTTCTAGAACCTTCCCGGGCCTTACTACACTCCATCCTCAGGACAACAGGATGAGCTGGGTATTCCTGCGCCCGTTTTCAGGGATGAGGAAGCCAAGGCCCAGAGAGGTTACGCGAATCGACCAAGGTCACAGAGCCGGTTAGTGGGGGGGGCCAGGACGGGAAGCAGCTTGCGTGAGCGCTGCACTGTGCTTTCCCTTGTCCACCTCAGGTCCCTGTGGCTCCCAAACTTGCCTCGCTTAGTTTCTGCAGCCCCAAGGCAGGGCCGCTTCTTGCCCCCGCTCGCCCACCTTGTGGCTTTGGATGCGGCCCTCCAGGTCCTCCAGCGGTGTGGTGCGGCTGAGTGGGGCCCGGGCCCAGGCCAGTATCTGCTTCTCCATCTGCCGCAGGTCCCCGTCCAGCCGGGTCATCTGTGTCAGGAGCTTCTGGGCCTGTGGGTCGGCTGTGGCTGAGCCAGTTGGGGCTGGGAGCACAGGGAGACTGTGAGGGTCCAGGGCCTGTGTCCCATCTGCCCGCCTGTCCAAGAGGCTCCTCCCTGGGTACCCAAACAGGGTCCTGTGTGGGTTAGGGCAGGGAGGGGATGGGCAGGGCCTAACTGAGGGAGGGACAGCCCCAGGGGCTTGCCGACCCAGAAGATGGAATGCCCAGAGCAGACATCCTTAACCCAGGGCCACCCCGGCCCACCGCAGCCCTCCAGCAGTGGCCAAAGTAGGAATCTACTCCCTCTATTCCAGCAACCCCCCACCCCACTCCCTGGCCAGTCCGTGGTACCCTGCTGGCCCGGCCGTAAGGGCTCCACAACGTTGGTCTTCAGGCGGCTCTGGGCTGTGGCCAGTTTCTGCTTCAGAGCCTGCATCTCCGAAGCCAGCCTGGAGGGAGGAGAGCAGGGAAGGTGAGCCTCCTCCCTCGCCACCAGTCCAGGCGAAGGCCAGGCACCGGCCTCGGACCCCACGGGGCCTGGCTAGATCCCCAGCCCGCCTCCTGCCTCTGTGTATCCCCAGGGAGACCCACTTGGAGGCCCTGGCCACGGCTTCGGGGTCCGGAGCTGGGATGCAGAAGCAGGCGGCCGGGGCGCGCTTGGTCTCCCCGCCCAGGCCCTGCACGACCCAGGTGTGTGGGTTCGTGTTGTCCATCAGCGTATACCGCTCACCCCGCAGCAGCTGCACCTGAGGGGCAGGCAGGGGGCTCATGTTTAGGGGCCAGTCAGAAAAGGACAAAGGCCAAGATTTGTAGGGGCTGCAGGCAGGAATTGGAGGAGGTGCTGGGGCAGGTAAGGACAGCCAGAGGCAGGGCGCGCCGAGAGAGGTGGCTTGTCCAGGGGCAGGAGGGGGTGGGGTGGGGTGGGGTGAGGGGCAAGCAGGGTGGCTGGGCCTGTACTTCTCCCGAGTCCCAGTCACAGATGCTGTCCACAGGCAGAGGCTGCTGGGGTGGGTTCCGGCGTTGTGGCAGTGGGGCTACTTCCCGGCTCCGCCGCTGCAGGTCCCCAATAGTCTTCTCAGCCATGGCCAGTTTCTTCTCCTCTGCCTGTGGGGTCCCAGGCAGTGGGGGTTCAGGCCAGGCCTGGCCCATACCCACACCCCCACAAGCAAGCCAGGGTCTGGCCTTCATAAAGTGAGGGTTTCTAGGTCAGCAAAGGAAAAGAAGCCCCTCCCTGGGGACCCAGGACCCTTGGGTCTGTGGGATGGGGTGGAGGGGGGCCACCCAGCATCACCCAGGCCTCTGGAGTGGGAGCCCAAGGGCCTCGGAGCGATCCTGGAGGCCCTGTCACATGACAGACGAGGAAACTTGAGGTCCAAAGAGGGGAGGAGCTTGCTAGTAACAGACCAGCCTCCTTCTGCTGGGGTGACCCCCTTCTCCTGACCCCCAAGACTAGGGCTCAGAGTAGGGCTAGGTACCTGGGGTGTGGTGAGCCCTAGACACATGGGCAGGTCCCCTTCCCAGGAGAGGGGTACAGAGGCCGGGCGGGGCAATCTCACCTCCAGCTGTAGTAGCAGCTCTGTGGGGTTAGCGGGGGGCTCCCCAGGGGCAGGGCTGTACTGAATGTCCAGGCTGGAATTAAGCTTTGCCAGGGTTTGGCTGACAGAGTCCGCTTCTTCCTGGAACTGAGTTTCGTGCATGGTTAAGTTCAGAGGCCAGGATCTCCACTGCCTGGCGACCCTGCAAACCAGCTAATTGCAAGTGGGCTGAACCCAAACTGCCACTTGTCCCCCACGCTGTAGGCCTTTCTACCTGGGCAGTGGGGCCTTTTGAACTGGAGTGCTCTACAAATGAGGCATTTTCGGTTCACCGAACGTTAGCGAATTTTAGTGAAAATTCAGTAAATTCCCTTTAGTGTTATAAACACTTTGGTTTTGTCCTTCCGGCACAGATGCTGGGCTGTGCCTCTGCTGCCTTGTCACCCTGGCCAGGCCCGCGGTGGGTGCCTGGGGCGTCTGAACTGCACTTTTCCCAGCCCCAGAGGAGAAGCTGGGGATGTGCTTTGCAGAAGCGTCCTGCAGTGGGTGCTGTGAGGGCGTTCTCGTCGACGGCTGTGATGCGGTATTGTGGTTATGCAGGAAAATGCTCTTAAAAGGAAGAGGGAGGAAAAACACTCCTGGGCTTTGGCTGTCGTGTCTCTCAAAGTATATGGAACATTTTGGGTGGAAATTACCAAAAAAGGTCCCTGTTGTGTATTCTATCAATGGTTTCTCAATGCTGTTTTAAAAGATGATCGTCTCTTCTAATAGGCTTTTTAGATATTTTCCCCTTCATTTCCCCACCATCGCCATGTCATTTTAACACCACCGATACGCCGTCTGTCCTTTATGTGTGTATATGTATGATTTATGCATTAAAAAAAAAGAGTTTTTTCTTGTTTTTTTTTGCTCCTAAGAACCAACTTTCACCCCCCGGGGAACACTATCACCCTGTTGAGAATGTATGAGTGACATTATTTTCCTTCTGGGACCTAGTCACAAAGACACAGTTCTGTCATTTATATAAAGTACCTTGTCTCCCACAAGGCGAGCATGTCCTGTGGTGATCTCCAGACACCTCTGTGCTCCAGCCTGGGGCCCTGGTGGCTGCCCCCACCCCCTAGAACCCATGTACGGCCCTGCCACACCCCTAGCCCTGTGCCCCTTGCCCACCCCTGTGTCCCTTCCCCTGCCCAGCACTGCCCAGCACTGCCTACAGCCTCACCCGGCGATAATCCTCAACGTGCTGCAGCTGGCTCTCCTGGCAGATACACAGGTTCAGGAAGTTCTGCCATTCCATCTTTAGGGCCTCCTGGTGGACCTGGGGACAGCAGCAGGGAGCCCTCGGATCAAGCCCTGTCCTGGTCCCTGCTCTGGTCCGTCCACCCACCCACCGCCCACTCAGCGGGCCCTGCCTTCCATCTCCCTCTCCCCAGCCTCCCTGGGAGGTCCCCCCGTGGAGGGAGCAGGGGTCCCTGAAGCAGCAGGGGGCGTCTGGGCCTTCACACCTGGATGGGCCCCACAGCCGGATGCCCGAGCTCCACCATGCGTTCCCCGTCATCCTCCAGCTGGTTCACGCACTGTTCCTGGCTCAGCAGCTCATGCTGCTTGAAGTGCTGGGGGAGAGTGGGAGCGAGCGGTGAGGATGAGGGTGCCCGCGTCCCCTCCCCGCCCCCACGTTCCTCACCCTGACCTCGTACTCCCGCCGCACGCCCACAGGGTCCGCCATGAGGTCGCTCCAGTCCTGCTGCAGGATGTGGTGCTGCTGCTGGGCCAGGGTGCTCAGCTGGCGCGTGCAGCCCTGCAGGTGCGTGTACAGGCTGCCCAGGCTCTGCCCGCGCCACGAGGCTGCCTTCTGCGCTCAGCAGGAGGTGGGGGGAGAAGGGGTACCGAGAGGCGCCATCAGGCTGCACCCGAAAACACTGGCGCCATCGAGAGTGTCCGCAGCCAGGCCCGCCCCACTCCCAGCCCACCCAGACGCCAGCCTGGCCCTAGTTCCTGCTCACCAGAAGGTCCCGGTATTGGCCCCGGATGGTGGCTGCATCCTGTTTCGACCAAGTGGGAGAAAATGCAGGCCTAGTGAGAGGTGGGCTGCAGGGTGGGCTGCCCCGGGCCAACTGGGCCCTTCTGCTGCATCCCTCGCCCCAGAGGCCAGCCAGCCCAGCTCAGGCTCTGACGGGAGAAAGGGGTGGGGGCTGGGATGTGCATGCGGGAGGCTCACCCACCGGCCCCACGAGGCTGCGCAGCTGCTGCCCGTAGGCGTCGATCTCCTTCTGCAAGATGTTGTGCTCTGCGATCTGCTGCTCCAGCTCCGCCATGCCCGGCCCATACTGGCCCTCGCGGACCTGATTCTGCAGAGGAGCTGGCCGCTCAGCTCCACCTTGGACCTGGGCAGGAGCCCGCCTATGCCCTCCCGTGCCCTCCCCGCTTCCCCATCAGCAGGAGCAGAGCTGGTCTTTTTGGCAGAGGGTGGACAGGCCAGGAGAATCACCTGAGTGAATAGCCAGCGGCTCGCCCTGGGAGACGTGCCATTCTCTGAGGCCTCTGAGCCTCCTCCTGCAAGAAGCCTCCCCTGACTGCACTGTGTCCTCTGCTCTCTCCTTCCCCAGACCCCTAACTACCCCTGGGTGGAAGCACACTGTCAGGCCCCGGATGACACACTACTGCTCCAACTACTGCTCCAACTACTCCTGGGTGTGACTCCAGCTCCCTGAGGTGCCCTCGGTATTGGGCATGGCCCCTGACCTGTTTCTGCTCCAGCACCCGCGCCCAGTCCACCCTGGGCCCCATGCTGGGCGGCAGCACCATCTTCTCGTACAGGGCGCGGTACTCGGCGCACTCCTGGGTCACCCGCTCGTGCAGCTGCTTGATGCTGCCAAGGAAGTGGCCAGCAGGTCAGAGCTGGCCCAGGGACTCCCCCGGGACCCTCAGTGCCCCCGCCCTTGAGCGCCAGCCTCCACCGCCACCCCACTCACTCCTTCTCGATCTCCTCGGCCTGCGGGTGCTTGAGCCGCCGGGCCTTGTCCACGTCCAGGAAGAGGTCCTTCAGCAACACCTCGGCCTCCTTCAGGCTGCGGCCCGCCTCCTGCCGGTGCTGCAGGGCCTGGCTCTGCTCGCTGTGCAGCCGGTCCTGCAGGCGGGGGAGGGCATCCTCGCTGCCTCTCCCTGCCCCCTGAGCCCCACCCTGAGGGACCCCAGTGGCACTGGCCAGCCTTGGCGTCCACACCGACAAAGGGATAGGCCCATTCACAGGGCAGGCTCAAGGACACAGGGGAGGACTGGGCCCCCCTCGAACCTCTTTGACCCCCCATGTTAGGAGCCCAACAAAGAAGGACTGCTGAGCCTGCTCTCCCACTGTGTTTGGGGACGTCTAGTGAAGGCGACACGATCAGCGGGCACTCCAGGGCGTGACAATGGGCGTCCCAGGGCTCCACGCCCTGCTCCCTGCCCCCGGCCCTCACCTGCTGCAGCCTCTTCTGGGTCTCCAGGATGTCCCTCTCCACCTGGTCAGCATTGGCCTGCATGCGAGAGATGAGCAGGGCCAGCTCCTGGGTGGCAGCCCTGTTGGGTGGTGGGGGCGGCACCGTCAGAAAAGGTTCTTCTGTTCCCTTTGGGCGGTTCTACACCAGCTGGGGGCCCTTGCCACCTCCGAGCCATGCCCCCTCCAGCCAGGCTCACTGCCCTGGAGGGAACAGTCCAAGACTTGGGGAGCTCCAATCCCCTTGGTGAGAGGCTGTGAGGTCCCCTGTCCTGGGGGAGGGGAGCGCTGCCCCAGGTAAGGTTCAGAAAGTGTGGGTCCCAGGTGTCTGTGGTACTGTGGAGCAAGCTGACCTCACTGTGCTGGCAGCGACTCCGGTCACCGCCCAGCTCCCTGCCTGGAGGGCGGGCAGCCCAGGGAGTGAATCACCAGCTCGCCTGCTAATATCCAGACTGCATGGCTGGGCCTTGGGGAGGGGCAGCTGGGCTGGCTGGGGGAGGGGAGCAGCAGCACACCCCCACTCCAACTTCCTCCCACCCCAGCCCGGTCTCCCCCACCACCCAGGGCTTTGCCTATGCCCAGAGGAGCCACACGGCATTGGGACAGGGGAAAGCTGAGAGATTGCAAGGGCACCCCAACACTTTCCAGATTCAGGGCTTCAGACCCAAACTGGGACCTGACTTTCTTCAGGTCACAGAGCCAGAAGCAGACTCTGAGCCCGTCCCAGGTCCCCAGGGTCCTTTTCCAGACATTCATCCAGCAGCCCCTGCAGGCACCTGCTGGGGCCCAGAGGGTCAGGCAGACCTAATAAAAGGCTGAGTGGTCCAAGCCTTCCAAGCTCCCTGCGAGGTCACAGTCCTGGGGAAGGGAAGGCTTCACCGCGCTGGGCCTTGAACCAGGGGCCACAGGACGAACCCCCCAGGCAGAGAGCTGGCGCAGCCAAGACCCCATCTGAATGAACTCTAACCAGACAGTGGTGGTTTGATCCTCCATCGGTACTGCTGTGTGGCTTTAGGCAAGTTACTTAACCTCTCTGTGCCTGCGGTTCCTCACTTCTAAGGTGGGACCTTAATAATATCTACCCTGCCACGTTATCGTGTACTGAAACATCCAGTAAAAGCCTGTGCAGAGTCGGCACCCAGTGCCTGTTAGATGTAAGTGCCGTGAAGGCAGGGATGTCATTTCTGTTTGCGGTGGGACCCCAGTGACCAGAACCGTCTTTGCACACAGTAGTGCTCAGCGTGTGTGTTGAGCAAGTGGTTTGCGCGTGAGGGGAATGAGGAGCCCTCTTTGGGGGCTGCGGCTGGGGGCTTAGCTGCTCCTGGTCAGGAAAGCACTCCCTGGGGGTCGGAAGCTGAGGGTCCTCATCCCTGAGCCCCCTGTCCCGAGGCCCGGCCTTCTGGGAGAGCTGCTCCCACTCGGAGGAGCACACTCCACCCTGGGCAGGGCTCAGAAGCCCCAGGGAGGGACAGGTCACTCCAGCGAGAGTCTTAAGTGCCGTCTTTCCCGTCCGCCCAGAAGCCCAGCCTCGCTGTCCTTGCCTTTCTCCTTGATCTCTATCGGGATGATGGGCTTTCCATCTCCATTCTCACTGCCATACCCGGACCCAGGGGAGCTGCTGCCCCCATTCTGCAGAGGGGACTGGTAGCCAGGGAGCTGGAAGAAGGCGGGCCAAGGCCCTGTGCAGACCGTGGGGCTGTGGGGAGCTAGGCTGGGCCCTGCGGAGCTGGGTGAATGAGGGAGTCTCTGGGTAGGTCCAGGGCCCGGGGCCCTTCCCCTTTCCCCATGGCACCCCCTCCACACACCCACTTGGTAAAAGAATCACCCCAACTCTGTGACAAAACTCTCAAGGCCCAAGGTGAGAGCTGCAAGGTGAGAGCTGCAGCTCAGCCCCACCTCCCGGCTTCTCCGGGCTCAGGCCTTCTGCCCACCCTGTGCGCAGGTCCCAAGGGTCACTGCAGCCCAAGTGGGACCTAGAGGGCAGAGCCCCAGACCAGACTCGGCACTCCAGCCACCCAGCCTCCCAGCTCAGGCCCCTGAACGGCTTGTCTCCAGCAGAGTGGCCTCGACTCACGACCCTCAGCCCCCACCCCACCCCCGCCCCAACTCCGGAGAAGGTGGGGAGCCCCAGGCCATCTCTGGCCTTCCACCAGGGCTGGAGCTCTACCTGGGCTGGGGAGAGAGTCCACCCCCAGGCCCTTTGGTCTTGGACACAAGGTACCAGCATGGGGCTGGCCCTGGGCTCCGGGCTGCACCTTCAGGTGGCTGGAGTACCTGGTTCTGCACCGCCCGCCCCAGCCCCCTCCAATGCCCTGCTCACCGGCTGTGCTTGCTGGGGGAGCCTTTGGGGGAGCCCTTGACTGGGGAGCCCTTGGGGGACCCCTTCCCCTGGGTGCCTTTGCTCAGCCCCTTGAACATGGTCGTAAAGGCAGGTGCTGGCTCAGGCTGGGCTCGGCGGGCGGCGGGCGGTGGCGTGCGTCCTCACTGGTGACTTGGCTGGGCTCTGGCGAGGTGGGGCCGCTGGGCACCAGGAGGGAAGGCAGCTTCTGGGAGGCCCCTCCCTGCAGGTGAGGCCGGGGCTGCTGCGCATGCACCCACACTCGCCCACACTCACGCCCGCTCCTGCACAACCAGTTTGGGAGGAAAGAGCACGGCCCAGAGGGCGGGGCGCCTGAGCCCGCTGGACTCCCAGAGAAGGTTTGGACCTGTCACACCCACAGGCCCAGGGGGAGCTTGCAGTGATCACACCCAGGTGGGGAAACAGCCGGGCCCAGGAGAACAGGGCTCCAGACAGAAGGACAGACACACGCAGGCATGCGCAGACTCAGGGACAGAGGCCCGGCCTCAGAGCCTGGGCTTGGGTTAATAAACAGCCAGCACAGCTGTAGGGCTGTCAGGGTTACCCCCACCCGCAGCTCTGCACCCCGCGTCCTACCAGCCGGGGTGGGCGGAGGGCCCGGGCCTTTGCTCACCACCAGGCATCCGGGTCTCTGCATCACGTTCTCCTCCAAAGTGATAGGGAAGCCAGTGGCACTCACCCCAGACTCACCCCGGGGCCGTCCCTCAAGGCCCCCCACTTTAGCCTTCAGGTGCTGCTGAGCCCGGGGTCTGGCTGAGCCCCGGAGAACCCACTGTACTTGGGTTTTCCTCACCCCATTCCCTGAAAGTGGCCTGGGGTCTTTCCCCACATTCAGTGCCGAGAAGGTCATCTTGGTAGCTGCTTTCTCGTGTGGTAGCTCCGAGGGTCTTCGAGGTGGGAGTGGGTGCCCCCCATTTCCAGGCACTCGTTTCACAGGCCCGGCTCAAGAAGGCCCTTCTACAGATATGAAGTTGTTCCCTGGAGGGTTTGGGGGAACAGGAGGAGGGATGCATTCAAGCTGGGTACGGAGCGCTGGGACATCCTGGCAGGCCTCGCCGAGGACAAAAAACACCCAGGGCGAAGGATCCCAGCAGACTGGAGACAAGGGACGAAGGCCCGTGATCGGTCACCAGCGAGACAGAAAAGGCCTGAGTCCCTTTTGGCTGCATCTCATGGACAAGCCACTGAACTTGGCCCTGGAGAGGGGACACGGGAGTACCATCCTGGAGGGGGAGGGGCTGACAGTGGCAGCAGGAAGGAGGCCTGGACAGAAATGGAGTGATCTCCATCCTTCTCCCTCCCGGCTGATGAAAGCCTGGGCCCAGGGGCCGCTCGGCCTCCGTCCCAGCCCCCTCTCCACTTTACTCCGAGGTGACAATCTTCTTCTAACCAGCAGTAGCACGTCTGCAATCAACAGTTCTCAGAAAGGGGCCATTTGTTGAAATGATTGCAGGGTCCAGAGCCAGGCCTAACCTCGGGCCTCTCATCCCAAACTCGAGTCAGCACATTTCCTTATCTTTGAGATTAGGCAACACCCAGGAGACAGGAGAGGCAGCCCTGGCCCACTGCCCCGCCTCCTCGAGGACTCCAAGACCTTTGCCGGGGCTGGTGCTCATTGGAGGCGCGGGCCTGAAGGAGAAAAGATGTCCAGACTCCAGCTCCAGGATGGGAGCAGCCAGAAGAGGCCCCGCTGGGCAGGGGAGAGGCCGGAGAGGCCGGCAGGTGGTGAAAGGCAGCCAGGCTGAGATGTGGAACACTTGATCTTTGCCTCCTGTCTGCTGCCCTCCTGGAAATGAGTGCCACAGGGGCCCCTCACACGCTGAGATTAAGGCTAACTGGTTCACTGCAAGAAAAACAGGAGCTGCGTTCTTGGCGTGACTGTCTAATGCCAAGTCAAACCAGACCCCAACTCCCCAGATGGGCCAACCTGCAGGGGGCAGGAAGAGCCAGCCAGGTCTCAGGTTCTCCTCACTCACCGCGGGAAGCTCCTACTCTGATGGCAGTGACCGACTGGGCCGCCAAGAGACAAAGAAAGAAAGATGTAGGGTTTTACATAGGTGAGAAAAAAAGGTTGCTCACTGTGAAGGTCGGGATGGGACCGACAGTTTCCGTGGAGGCCTGTGCTGTGCCACGCACAGGTGTGGGCCTCACGTGATTCCTGAGCGCTCGATATCTATCTGGTCCAAATTGAGATGTGCTGTACGTGTAAACTGCACACCTTGATTTCAAAGATTTAGTATGAAAAAAGGATGTAAAGTATCTCCATGTTTTATATTGACTACAAGTCAAAATATATTGCGTTAAATGAAATGTATTTTTAAAAATTCACTTCGCTTGCTGCCTTTTACTTTTTTAAATGTGGCTACTAGAAAATTTTAAATTGCAGATGCAGCTTGCATCTGTGGCTCATGTTATAATTGTCAGATAGGTCTGGCCTGAAGCTGAAGGGGGGCTCCGACTTTCAGCCTTCCTAGGCCCTGCCCCTGCCACGTCCCCTCCTTTTGAACCAGGCAGGAGGCCTGCAACCTGGCTTCTGTCGGCTCCAAGGCCTTCCCTTTGCCTGGCGCTTGCTTCCTCTGTGAACTGAGAAGTTTGCAATCAACTGATCCCAAGTCTCCCTCCAGCACTGTGCCAGCTATGACTTGAAGTGGCAGCGTACTCACATCCCCTTTCCTGGAGCTTCCAGCAAGGTGATGTGGGCCACTCACAGCTCATGGGGCCCAAGGCCAGAGCAGGAGGGCTGATCAAGGCTGAAAGCAGCACAGCCCCCAGGTCCGAGGCTGCCATGCACACATGCACACAGCTAGGTGACAGGATGACGACCTGAATAGTGTGCCGGTGCTTAAGCTGCCCATACTCTCTCCTGCAGCTTACCCGGCTCTGCAGGGAAAGCCATTCTCTCGGCCGAAGCAGATGGTGGCGACTGCCCACTTGGCCCTGGGAGCCGCCAGCTGCCAGGCTGCCACGTGCTCCCCGATCAAGACGAGCTTTGCCGTCTCAGGAAATTGCCCTCTGTTTATACAAAAGCTCTGCCACCAGACTCTCGGAGCCAAGGGGGCTGATGATCTCTCTCTTGCCTTACGCTTTCTTGGCCTGCAGAGGAACAAAGGGGCCTCCGCCAGCTGGGACGAGGGGACAAAGGCTGGTGAGGAGGGAAATTAGGGGATGAGCCTCCTGTCCGAAGGTGCCGGAGAAGGTAGAGACCACAGCCCAAGGAGACCATAGGGCGGTCTGGAAGAAGCTGTCTGGGCTACAAGTCTGCCCAGCAGGACTGACATGAAGAAATGCTGCAGGCTGGCCTGGAGGGAAGCAGGTGACCGTGGCTCACCCAGCTAGAGCAGGAGCAGGAAAAGGTGCTGGCTATTCCTCTTGAGCCTTTTACAGGGAGTCCAGAGGAAGCAACTCAAACCAACCCTGCCTGTGTTGAGAGTAGGGGTCCCCATACTAGATCGCAAGACAGAAGGGACCTCAGGAGTTCTTAAGTCCCAAGGGCAAGGGCAAGGCTGCCTTGAGTACCTGTCCCTCTCTAGCAATGATTCACTTTCTCTAGCCTTGGGCAACTGTGGTGGCCTCGGTCCACCTGTAGGACCCGTGCTGGTGTTATAGCCCACACCTCCGGGTCACAGCAGCAGACCGTGAAACAAGCCATCCCCGCATGGCAGAAGTCTGCGGCCAGGCCAGCCCACGCTTACTCAGCGACGGCTGGGCCTCCAGGCCTCCTAACCTGCCCGAGGGCTCTGAGCCTCTCTGCCACCTTGAAGCCTTAACAGCTAGGTCTGGGGACCTGCAGCCCTATCGGAGAAGTTCAGGTCTGATGGAGGCGGCTCACTAATGTCCCTGCAAGGGCGACAGCCGGCGCGGCAGCTAGTTACACCGGCTGCACTACAGCAGCGGGGGTGAAGCTGCACTGAGCCCTGGCCACAGTCTGAGAAGAGAAAGGGTTATTAGATGAACACACAAAATAAAGAGTAAATCTCCGTAGCCGAGGGGCTGGTCTAATTAGTCTTCATTGCCAGGACACGGGAAAGTGCACAAGAGCGGCTTATCACACTCAGCCTGCTGCCCTAATGATGTCGCCGAGACCCAGCAGCACGCGGCTCTGGGATGTGAGCAAGGTGGGGGGCAAGGCAGGGGCCTGCTTAGAGATGGGAGAAGGCCTCCAGCGACAGAAAGGTGTCCTCGACTCACAGCTGTCGGCCCCACCGGCTAGGGGCGCAGCAGCCCACACTCGCCGGACCCCGGGCACCTCCCCGCTGTCAGGCCGCAGTGAGGGAGAGACTTCTACAGGTCCAGTCCTCTCTGGGCGGAGCGCTGCCCCAGGGCCCAGGCCCCAGGCCAGCCAGGGAAGGGCTCCGACGCCAGTGGGCCCTGTGGGCCACAGGGAGGCAGAAGCGAGGTCCCAATGCCAGCTCCCACGGTGGGGAGGGGAGGGCACTTGCCCAGGTGAATACCGGCCGGGGATGAAGCGCTCTGCACGTTTTCCTTCTCCAGGAAGAACAGATGTCCCCATCTCACAGGTGATGACCCCTCCGTTACACAGCTGAGACAGAGCTATTACCAGCTTTGGGGCCCCGGTGGCCTGCCTGTCGTCACTACAGTGCCTGACCAAGCTCTCTGAAGCAACCTCAGCCTAACCAAAAGGATGCGGTTCTTTTCTAAGTGGCGAGGGGTCATTCAAGCAGACTGAGCAGGAGGATGCCTCGTGGCCGTTCACAGACGTGATCAAAACCACCAGCTGAGAACAGGGGCCATTCCGACATCATTAAAACCCCCTCGGTGGGGGTGGGGAGGGAGGGAAGCAGTGGGTTTCTAACAGCTGTCACTATTCTGCTCCCAAAGCAAAAACAAAACACACCTTAGATCCTTAGATCACACTCCCGGGACAGGGACTACTATATTTTAATTTCTACCAACCAGCAGCACAGCTAGCTCGGCTTGTGCGGCTCTTGCTGTGCCAGACAGCGTTGGAAAGGTGGACCCCCACAGCTGGGGGCCCCGCTGGCACCTGCGCCCTTGCGCACCCACACGCAGCATCTCTAACATCCAACAGACCAGCAGGCTGGATTTGTCCAGTTGTTGTTGTCAGGATGCAGGCAGGTTGCAATTCATCTTTGCTTTGGAACATCGATAAATTTTACAGCTAAATCTGGTTTCCATCTCCTCTGTAGCAACAACTGTCTTTAAAAAAAAATTAGAACCGACACGCATTTTTGCTATCTTTGGACATTTCCCTAGCCCTTTGAAGCTTCCAAGCTTTTTAAGACGGCAGACGGCCCCGTGCTGTTTAGAAGTCTGTGAGCAATGAGCTGTGCGTGTAATGAATGATGCCGCGTGAAAAGCCAGCGTTGCACAGCAGTGACGGTGAACAGGCCCCAGACCCAGCTTCCTCTGCTAGAGGGGCTGAGGCCGTCGCCTCGGCTTCGGGAGGAACGGTCGACGATGGTCCAGGGCCGCTGTGGGTGGAGGGGCGCACGACCAACCCAGGGCGTCGCCTCACGGCCAGGGTGAAAGACTCAGGTTGCCACCAAGTGAAGGAGCTGGAACCGAGCACGGCAGTGTTTCACGTCAGACAGGGAATCCAAGAATCTCACTCGGTTTAACGTAAAAGCGGAGACAGCGCATCAAAACGAGGCATGAGAAAGGAAAACAGCAGGCTGGGCGCGAAGGGCCTTCTAGGCCGCTGCCTCACGCTTTTCTCCTCAACAGAACCAACGGGGTTGATGACAGGCAAACTTGGCCAAACTGTGTCTTTCCAATCTGATGGTGGGCATCGTCGCCGGTACCTGAAGCCAACTTTTCACCTCTACTGTTTCTGCATTTCAAGCCCGTCACCACCCGACGAGAAAAATAAAACCACTAACCCGGCAGCTCACAAGCACGTGTTATAAACAGACTGAGCTGAGATTCTTCCCCTCTACTCTGCGTCTGGGGTGACAGAAGACTCGTAGGGTCAAAACCTGGGGACAGGACCACAGCCCACCTCGGTGGGGGAAGGGCTGCGTGAGCCCAGGCAGCAGGACAGAGCCCCCGAAGACAACAGGTTCCCACACCCGTCCCTTCCACCTGGAGACCTCGGTGCACCTCCCGCTCTCTGGGGAGGCAGGGCCGTTGGGCTGGGCAGCTCCACGTTGAACCCCTTGGCCCAGGGCTTGACCCAGAACCTGTTCCCAGGAGGCCAGAGCCACTCCCTGGGCCTGAGGACATGGCAGGATCCTGCTTCTGGAGCTCTGGCCCCCAGGACACAGCCTGTTTGATGTCTAGGGACCCTATGTGAAGAAATGTGAGAGCCAGACCTCGGGCCTGCCAGCTCTGTCCCCTTACGTAAACATGTCATTAGACCAGACATGTCTTGTCATAGCCTCGCTGGTGGACAACGGCCACTACGAGTCAGAGCGGCCAGCAGGGACACCAGGAGAAAGGGAACTGCTATGTGGCCATGGGAAAGGAACAGCTTAGGCGAGTGTGATCGGAATGATTAATGCCGGCACACCGAGAACGGGAGGGGCTGGAAGGGCCCGGAGCAAGGCAAAGGGACATCTTCCCAGAAGACAGGACAGGAGATGGATACCCCAAATCGTGTGGCACAGACTATGACATTTTCGATTTAAAAAAATTTCACTTTCTGAGACTCTGACCCAAAGCAAAACCTCGGGGAGGAGAGGTCACATCTCTGAACAGCAGCTAAGTGCTTGAGGACATTCAGCTCTAACGAAGTCTGTTCTGTCTCCCGCCTCGTCTAACTCCAGGCAATCCCTTCCTGCATTTCACTAGCCAGACAAGAGGCACCATGGTGCCCACAATGGGGACCCATCTTGAGATAATGTTCTCAGATCCTTAACCGGCCCACCTCCTCTTCATGCTGCTCTAGTCGGCTCCACGCCCGAGCTACACCTCAGCCAGCACTTCCCGTGGGGGATTCTCTTTCCTGTGGGGTGAGTTTCCACTTCCAAAGGGATTCAGAGGTTTCGGGTCCATCTCCTGTTAAGTCACTTTTATTCCTTGCTTCCTTACATTGCTTTGTGACTTATTATTGATGCTATAATAGAAATTAAGAAAGGGTGACTAAGGAAAAAATAGAGGGGTAGAGGTAGGCAAGGAGACTAATTAACATGAAATGGCATCTAAAACTTACAGACTGAGGCCTCTAGAAACAGCGCCTCTAACACAATCTTATCTGGCATCAGACCGACCCACGGTGCCAGGAAGTCGGGACGCACCAGACATGACAGGATTGTGCGACGACGTCCCTGAGGAGAGAACTGGGACCGATGCTGAGTGAGGACAAGTAAAAAATGGGCACAGTCTCCAGCTTCTTTGCTTTTTAATATAAGATTTGTTTTCATCAATTCTGAGTATAACATATTTCTTCTAAAAATAGAGCTCTTTGCTTGTTCTGAAACTTCTGAACTTTCACTTGGCAGTGAACGGGGGAGGCTGACTGTCGTTCTGGGGGGACGTTGCCAGTGTTTCCTAGTCACGAACAAACTTTCCAAAGGGTCCTGGATGCTCACGGCGAGGAGGAGTGTGTTTTAAGTCCACAGCACTGAAGAAACGCAGCAAAGCTTTCCGAGCGCTCGCGGTGCCTGGAGTGGACCTCCTCCCCGAACACGTTACGGACCAGAGGTAAACAATCACAGCTCGCACGGGCCCAGATGGCAGCGGCCCTCCTCCGGGAGGTATGGACAGAGGGACCCCGCACACATCCACCAGAAGACAACAGGGTGCCCTCCTGGCACACCGGTTAAGAACGTGAGCGCACACACAGAGACATAGGAACGCAGGGCTGAGGATGTTACACTCCCGCCCTGGGCCAACGCAGACCTGGATTTAATATCACAGACTTGCTAGAGTTTTCTCACAATACAGACCGAGTCAGAATTACCCCCTGCCCCCAAGGAAGAGCGTGGTTAGCTCCTGAATCCAAAGATGCCCTTGATGTACCCGGTGAGCCCACTCTTGGTCTTCTGCTCCAACTTGTCCTCGAGGGGTGGGAAAGCCACGTGGTTGAGCGCCAGGTCAAAGAACAAAGGCTTGCAAGGGATGGGCTGGAATCCCGGAGGGAAGTGCACGAGGTTGGCCTGCTTAGTGACGAGGGAAGGGTCCAGGCAGAAGGTCTCAAACCGCTCAACCAGGGGCTGGAAGTCAAATCACAGGGTATTCACCAGACTAACAGTGGAACATTTGCTACATGCGCGGTGCCCAGTCAGAGCCTGCACGAGCCATTCCACTCGATCCCCACAAATCTCTTATGACGGGTACCCCCAGGTTATAGCTGAGAGTCACTAAAAGTTAGAGGTTAAGGAAGGCATGGGCTGGGATTGGGGTATAGGCCTGCCAAACATCCAAGGCAGAACCCCTCGCCGGGGCTGCTGCTCTGCACAGCACCAGGTCCCTGGGCTTGTGTTTGGGACCACTGGATGGCGCCTAGCGCGCCTCACGCAGGCAGCTTTCACGGGTCTGAGTAGAAGAAGGGAGGGAAGTAGGGTGTTTCCTTAGAATTAAGGGTCTCTGGGTGTACTGTGAGTACACATTCCTGGTGTGTTATGAATCTTACTTTTTATTCCTCAAAAGCCACAGCCCACTTACCTTATTCTCCTTGACTTGAGAGGAAGTCTCTGTTTGGTGGGAGTCACTTGCATCTGAAAGTTTCACAGGAAATCAGTAAGGAAAGGGACTTAGCACACTCGTCACGAATGACATCTAGCGCACATGTGGGCTCTAAATCCCTAAAGCAGAAAGGGCCGACCTGTGGGCGAGTGGGTCCTCCCCGTCCCGGGCCTACCCGCTGCGAAGCCACACAGAGCGACAGACAATAAGTCCCGGAGCCAGCCCGGCTGCGGGGAAGACACGAGTAGGGAGAAGGAACACTGTAATAGTGTCTCTAAATTCCTTTACGCAACTGGATGTGTTAATGTGGCAGAAGCGTTGGAGGGAAAAATAAAACTCGTACGGATTAACCGGAACAACCCCTTTCAACCTGAAGAGAGGAGCGTGGGTGGGAGAGAGGAGGAACAGCAGTGAGGGGACATCTGGGGACGCAGGTGGCTCACCCAGGATCGCCGCCGCCTGCAGAGAGCACTTTTCTGACCTCACTTGCGTGATAAGCTCTTGCACGTCAGGCAGGTCCTATAACGATTTGAAAAATGTACTCACGAGACCGGGGTCAGAGAAGCCCACCGAACTAACCAGAGTTAAGCGATCCCACTGATATTTTCATGGGATTTTAGGCTTTTTAAATGGCTCTATAAAACAAACAAACAAACAAAAAAAACTAGCTTGCTTCAAATGGGAATAGGTAAGCCATGGCTTAAGCAATAATGCCTGGATAAAACACGAATATTAATAAATTTATCATACACTAATTACATTCTGTGCCAAGTACTGTTCTGAGCAGTTTACATAATTGCTAATTCCACCTTCCTGATGATCCTGAGGTAGTCTGTACCCACTTTCACAGATGAAACTGAAGAACAGGTCAAATAATGTGCCAGTGGCTCCCCCAGGGGCTGTGGAGCTGGGACTCAGACCCAGGCCGCTGGCTCAAGTGCGCGGCCATTCTCTTGCTTCACCTCTCGCGTGGCAAAATTCAGAGTGACCCGAGGTCTGCTTGTGGCTGAACCCTCACGCCTCTATCCCCCCGCACTCCCCAAACCTGCTGGCACATGAGGCAGAACGGGCATCTGTGACGCGTCTTTCTTCTCCTGAGAAACCACTGCACTGGTTTCCTCCACACCCTGGCGACACCCCACTGGGATGCTGCCGCCACCCTGGTCACCCCTCCCTCTGCCCACACCCTCTGCTCCTTCCTCTCGCTCTGCCTTTGCACTTGTACACGGGCTCCTGCAGGCAGGTCTGTGGCTGTGTCAAAACCACCAGAGCACTGAAGACCCTCCAGCCTCACCCTCTAAATGGCCAGAGTCCTAGGAGCAGCAGCCCTCACACACCGGCTACAGCTATGTAAGGAACAGTACCATTATAAACCTCGGTTCACTTTTCTAAACAGCCTCCACTCGTTAAATAGACACGGATTCTTGGACCAGCCAGCGCTTTAAGAATCTCTGCGTTGTCGCAGCAGGCCGTAAGCTTAAAAGACTAGCTGTCACTTGATAACAAAATAAACCAAACCAACCCAGTCCTTTAGTAAAGATCAGCAGGCAAGCTCTGACGTGCACCCGAATTGCCTGGGCGTCCTGCTAACGTGCCGATTTTGACTCAGTAGGCCTGGGGTGGGCCTGAGAGTCTGCATTTCTAGCAAGTGCCCAAATGCCGCTGCCACTAGTCCAGGCACACTGTGCAGAAAGGCTTCATCTCTGGTTCCCGATTCGGCTGCATATTAGAATCGATGAGGGGCTTTAAAAACCCCCCGTGCTCATCCTGGAGCCCACATCAATAAGAACCAGAATCTCTGGGGATGGGACCCAGACATTCGCCTTTTAAAAATCTTCCCAGGTGACTCCAACCTGCAGCCAAGTCTGAAAACAGCACTGCAGGTTTATTCAAGCAGAGGACCGCTGTCCTTCCCAGCGCTCACATCCTCCTCAGGCCTGGAATGCGGCTCGGAGTTCCACAGCCTGCAGCTCTTGGCACTTGGGGACATACCACGTCCCATGGCTGGCCCGGCAGGACCAGCTTGGGAAGCGGCAGCCCCTATGGATTCTCACTGCACAGCACCCCCCGCCCCCCAGAAACCAAGAGAAACCCATGACTCACTTTCAGGCTATTCTTGAAGGCCCCAGCATCAGAATTCACTTCATTTGCATATTTTAGGACTCTGTCATACAGGACGAGGGCTTCGCTCCACTTCTTCACCAACACGTAGGACTGAGCAATGAAAAAACACCTGACAGAGAAGGGGAAAGAGCCAGAGCAGTCTAAAGCAGCAATGACCCAAGCGCGAGACGTTCCCTGACGTTGAGGCTAAACTTTAAATTGGGAAACGGGGTTCTTAACCGCAGGATCACTGCACAGGACACCCCGACATTCTCAATGCCCTAGCCAGGCTAATCAGCGGACTCCCCCTGCAGTCACAGGTGACAGCACAGGTCCAGCGCTGACCCACTGTCTTTCACTCACTGGCTGGTTCTGCACGGAAGGGGCAATTCCCAAAGGCACACGGAGGAGGCTGGGGACAGGCAGGGAGGAGGGATGTCGCCTGGCTCAGCCATAAACCCTGCCCGGCACCACCCACATATCCGCGTCACAACCGTTCAGCTCTGCCCGTCTCTCTCTCAAAACCCAAACCCAAGAAATCTTCTCCTAATGGAAATCAGTCTACTGGGATCAATGGAGCCTGGGGGCTGCTGGCCCGACGGGATGGAAGGGTCCATGGGAGCTGGAAGGGACAACTCGGGTGCAGATGGGGCACCCTGGGGAGTCAGAGTGCTGGGGTGTGAAGGCTAGAAAGGGAGGTGCAGTTACACACACGGCTCCACTCTGCCATTCTGCCCATACCCCATCCTGCTACACAGCTCACCCTCCAAGCTACAAACATGAGCCGTTTAAAAGTCGCTTTAGCTTTCCTCAAACTCAGTGCAGGTTCTGCTAATAACAACTTTTCCAACACTTGTCCATTTTCCACTGGGAAGGAGGGCAGGGCAGAGACATTTATTGTGAGTGCTCTCCTGGTCCCCTAACCTACTCAAGAGCAAACAAGGGACACTGGAAACCCGCAGCACAACCCGAGACTTCCAGAGATCACGTGGGCTGACTGTTCTCTGATGATGGGCAAGGTAACCGGCTGACAGCCAGCGACTTAATCCTCTGGGGGACGGACATGTTCCCAAGGCTTACAGGACACCGGGCGGCAGAGGAGAGCCCCACCCGCCCCATGAGACCATACCTGTAAGCCTTGAACACCAGGGTCTTGAGGCCTATCTCTTTCTGGAAGGCTCTGTCCTCCTCTAAGCCAGGAAGCTGGAGCAATTCCACCAGATTCTGCACAAAATATGCAAAAAGAAAACTCATGAAGGGAGGGCCACAGACTGAGTTTCTGAAAGAAGATCCTGCAGGGACAGACAAGGGTGGAAAGAGCGAGCCTGGGCTTGAAACAGTGGGGAAGAGTCAGTGACAAGTGACTTGGCAACAGCCACGCCTGGTGTCGCCTCCATCCTCCTCTGTGGTACTGGAAGCCTACTTGTCCTTCCTGACTCAGCTCACAGCTCACCTCCTCGGGGCACTCAGCCAGAGGACACCTCTCCAGCTCTGCATGTTTATTTCGGGGTGGCCGCTCGTCTGGCACCCACGCAGACCCGGGTCTGTGTGCACGGGTCTCATACCTTGCTCACTGGCAGACTCCCAGTGGGCCGAGACAGTGTGGCCTTGGTCTCAGGATGCCCATGCACACGGGAGTATCCCATGCAGGCAAAGCGCTCAAAGCAAACCTGTGGGCCCACCGGTCTGCACGGTGACACGCCTGAGCCCTGGGGACACAGACTGCTGAAGTGGTCCGAGGGCAAAGCCTCTTGCCTTTGACTAAGACGCTGACAGCTTCTGGCTGCCACGACCCTCCCACTACGCAATGCTGAGTCGCTGTGTGTCCAACACGTGTCAGGCCTGGCCCCCGCTCCCGCAGTCCTTGGGGGTCACCTGCAAGATGATGTCGTAGAGCCGGATGAGGTCCTGCGGCCGGGGGGAGCGTTTGCTGTCGTCTTCCGGCTGCTGCTGCAGAAGGGCCCTCTGCAGACCTTTGGCCATGTTCTCGTTCCGCCTGATCGCCGTCGACAGCTTGATGTAGGTCAGGTAGCTGGAACGTAGCAAACGCCGGCTCAGGCTATGCTCAGGGGAGCCGAGAAGAGCGCCGGTGCACGAGTAAAGACCGGCCTAGGGGAAGCGTGGCGGTGAGGGCGGCTCACGTGGCAGAGCCATTTAGTCTGGTCCTCAAGCTCAAGGGGCCCTCCATTCTGGCTGCTGTTCAGTGACAAATTTGCAGGGGACCAGCATGAGACCTTACGACAAAATCTGATTTTAGCCTGAATTGCAGCCTCTGTTTCTGAGAACCACAGAGCTGCTGAGTGCAGAGAATCCTGAAGACGAGCCCCGGACGGCGAGCCAGGTCCTGGAGCAAGGCCCAGAGGACTGGCTGGCCCGCAGCGTAAGGACAGTGTGCTCGCGCCGCAGCTGCTCCCACGCACAGGACGACCGTCTCTTCTGAGAAAGTAGTGAAGGACGGTCTCTTTGGATGGTTATGCATGTTAAACGTGCACATCCTGGAGACTACGCGTGGTGCCCGCTATTGTACTGTACCACCAGGCGAGTCTCTTTAACATCTGGAGATAAAACAGGGTAACTACTTAAAAATCTGTTTGAGTGCTTAGGCCTCTAGATCCCTATCCTCCTCCGGCAGAGACGGGCGGCATCCTGGCGAAGGATACGATAGAGGCCTGGGGATGGGGGCGCAGGAACGGCCGAGGTCAGGGCCTCAGGAATGAACCAGGGGCTTAAAGGACTGTCATGCTCCGCGTGCTGACCTCCTGGCCTTCTCCTTCCACTCGGCCTCCAGAACAAGCACAGCCTAGTGTATCCTGGGGGTCTGACCACCCCAAGAAAAACTCCGGGTCACTAGACATTTAAGGAAAAACTCTAACAAGACAGAAGCGGCCAAAACTGAGAGGGGAAAAAAAGCAACTTGGAAGAACCAGACTTTGCAGGGAGAGGAAAGCTTCAGAAAACTATTATTAATAACCCCAGAGCGATAAGAGAAGTCTTTGTGATCATGACATTAGAATGAGATGCTGCATTTTTCAAATAATATGCGAAGAACACAAATAAACTCTTAGAAATGAAAATGGCATCGGAAATGAGAAAGCCCACGTCAGAGCTGGATGGGAGAGAGAAAAGGGTCAGGGCGGAGAGCGGAGCAGGCGGGAGGGGGCTGCTGTGGAAAGTAGCACAAAATGCCTAAATCCAAAACATCAACTGGCAACACACGTGTCATTTAGGGACATGAAGGTAAATAATGAAAAGTCTGTTAAAAGAATTAAAAGTGGCTGCTGCTGAGAAATGGGAGGAGGTCACGAGGCGGACTTTCTTAAAGCTCTGAAGAATAATCAGACTCTCAAAACACAGCAGCTATTAGTCACAAGTGGTATAGAGATTTACATGCACCTTTACATTTTGTTGAAATACAAGAGCTACCAATTCCGGATTCGCCAAAGGAGGCCTCGGGATCCTAACTGAAATCCACGATCCTGACATTCGCTAGGTCTGATGGTACAGGACGGACCCAAGGGCAAGTGGGCGCACAGTCTGAAAGTTCTGAGCCTCGCTGATGCTCTCAGGTCTTCTCAGGGCTATGAAGTTGGGTCAACTCCTGACTCTCTGTGACTGTGAACCACAGTCACACCCCTTAACCTCCTGGAGCCTATCCTCACAGGGCTGGTGAAATAAGGGACATCTCAGGGCCTTTTCTGCTCAATACTCATCCGAGTCATTGGGCAATTCGATGTTCGCATAATATCAAATTCCCTAAGAATAGAGATTAAGGTAAAGAAAGGAGTTTTTGTGGTTTTCCTTTTACAAAAAGGGAGGGAGCAGGAGGATGGCTTAAAACATTGCCAGGTTCACTAAAAAGTTACAAGCAGTGACTAAAAAATTAAAATTCAAGGTCACATGGAGGAGAGAACCCGATGAGAAGTGGAGTTTTCCCAACTGATCTTATTTCTCCTCAAGAAGTTCCCAAAATGTCACTCTTCCTTCCTTCTTTCTTCTGTGAAACAAATGATCCACTCTTTAAAAAACAAATTAAACTTGACGAAGTGATTTAGAAATGTCTGTGAAAGAGCAAAGGGGCAAAAGCAGTCAAGGCATGCCGGAGGAAAACCCCGGTGGGGTGAACCTCTCTACCAGGCACCACGACTTCTTGTAAAAGGGTCGCAGATCACTGTGCTGGTGTACGCGCAGACAAACCTGCAGCGCAGAAGCGTCCAGAACAGAGAAAGAGCAGGCGGGAGGAAACGGGACGCACGACCGACGGAGCTGGCACTGTGGATTCGTGGTGCACGGACGGAACGGTCAGTAAACGGTACTGGAACAACCCATTATCCTCACAGGAAAAGGTGAGGAGCCTGACCTCGCTCAAAAATAAACTTCAGCTGGAACTCAACTCAAGTTTAAATTGAACTTAAATGCTAAAGAGACAACGTAAAACATTCAGAACTCAGAGGAGAACTTTAGGAGCTTGCCAGGGACAGCTTAGCTCTAGAGGACAGGGAATCGACCAAGGCGGGGAGCTTCAAAGCCACTGGTTGTACTCCAGTTCTCATGTGGTATAAGAACTTTAAATTATATGTGTTAAAATCCCCAAATGCAGTATGTACACTCTTATGTGATAAAATGTGTACAGACATATTAGTACACTTTAGTACATACATTAAAATATATGCAAACATTACACGTGCTCTTGTTCCAATGATATATTTCAGAACGTTTAAAAAAGCAAAATATTCACAACACTTACCTGTGCAGGTACTGAAGATTAGACACCTTCCCCGACTCTCCCTCGAGGGTGTAATCTCTCTGCTTCTGCACAGTGAAAAAGGTAAAGATAAAATAGCTGACTCTGCCCTTGGCTCCAACAGCCTCGCCCAGCAGCGCCCTGGAAGGGGTACCCAGGTAGCAAAGATCTACTGGACGAATTCTAGAATGACAGGGTCGCTCGGCTGTCACTGGCACCCAAAAACTGGAGTGAGTAAGAAAGTTCAGAGTGACGGCCAGTAAGGCCTCCTGGCCACTGCTCCTGTTCCCAGTGGCCAGGCCCAAAGCACAAACAGCACAAAGAGTCCGCGGAGCCACTCTGGGGTCTGTGCTTCAGACCCAAGCTGCACCCTTCCGCTGTCAGCTCCTGCCTTCTGTGGTTGGCTGAACAATAGCCCCCAAAGACGTCCACATCAAAGCTCTGAAACCTGTGAAGCTGTCCTCATACACGGTAAGAGACCCTGCAAATGTGGCAAAGCTAAGGGTCTTTGGTTTAGCCTAGATTATCCGATAGGCTAATCGCAGGCTCCTCAGAAGAGGGAGACAGGAGAGTCAGAGACAGAGGCTGAAGCAGAGCTCCGAGGGAAGAGAAGAAGGTATGCTGCTGGCTGTGAAGATGGAGGAAGGGGCCATGAGCCAAGAAATGTAGGTGGCTTCTAGAAGCCAGAAAATGCATTCTCTGGAACACGAGCAGTGACTTCTCCCCAGGCTCCCCTTGAGCTTCCAAAAGGAATGCAGTCCTGGGAACCCATTAGACTTCTAACTGCCAGAACTGTTAATAAGTTTGTGTTAAAGCCACTAAGTCTGTTGTAATGTTACAGAAGCAACAGGAAACTAATACACCCCCGTATCACCACATTCTGTGAGGTGTCCCCCCAACTGCTATGCATTCAAGGTGAGTGATGGAGACTGGGGCTCTGCATGTACCTGCTAAGTGGGTGAAGGGAATTCTAACATACAAAGGCAACTTAATGGGAAAAGGCAACAGGTGACTATAGCCTAACAAATATTTATTGAACATTTTATACCCAAGGTACTATGGCAGATGCTGAAGAAAACATATTGTTGCTTTTAAGGTGCTTATAATCTTGAAAATATAACAAAAAAGTAAACATAAAACAATACACAAAATGTTAAGATAATTCTTAACCACCAAACAAAAGTTTTGGCTGCAAGTATGAGTTATTTAGAAAATGGAGAGATCTCTGCGGGGGAGGATGGGCAGTCGGTTTCTCAGGGATGGTGAGCTGTGAGCTGCTGGACCTTGCAAAACAGGTAAGGTATGGGCTGGTGACAAGGGAGAGAAAGGGTAAGCCAGGTGTGAGGGCAAGGAGAACGGTGTGAGGAATGCACGGAGTGAGAAAGGCACATCAAGACGGTGAGGACAACAGCTCGAGGCGGAGGACTCAGAGGAGAGCAAGTGCAGAGCTGGGAAGGGAGGCGGGACGCAGACGGGGAAGGCCAGTACGCCAGCTCAAGGAGTCTGAACTGTATCTGCTAGACCAGTGGTCTCTAAAGTGGGCTGCACATAACCCAGAGCGTGAGTGTACGGAGAAAACCAGAACTTCTATTTATGTTAACACCTCATTTCTAAAAACTTTATTTTAATGCATTTTATATATCACAAATCAGCTGAGTAATAAGGTACATAATTTACAAATAAACACATCAGAGGTAAATGTTCAGTTTCATTTATGGGGGTGCATTATCACAGAAGTTTGGAGGCCACTGCTCTAGACCCGGAGGAATCACTGGGCTTTTCATAATCAGACAGTGCGATGAGATCTAGCAAGATTCAATCTGTGCTCCTGGAGAACTGAACCAAGACCAAGGTTAGGACAAGCCAGCAGGAGGCTGTGAATGAGTCCAGGCATCAAGTAAAAGGCTAATTAGTGATAACAGGAGGCGTGGACAAGCGGCGAGAGAAATGACAAAGGGAGAACAGAGTGGTGAAGGAAAGAAAGAGGCAAAAATGGTTCTGAGGCTTTCAAGCCCGAATGCCTAAGTGAATCACGGTGATTTTATTAGAAAAAGGGAGCCCTGAAGGAGTGTACCAGGAGGTATGAAATTTCAGACCAAAGGCTTAACAGGTAACATGGGAAACCATTTGGAAAAACAAGACAGAGAGGAGAGAATTTCTCAACCTGATGGAGCCCAGAGGCTTTTGTTGTTTGTTAGCCAATCGCCACACCTAAAAATAACAATGGCTAAGAGTGAATGCACTCGGACCACGGGGATCCCACCCGGGAATGACACACACAGACCCAGGACCTCAGCCCAGAGCAAGAGCTGGCGGCTGAGCTGATGGTCCTACCTGATCGGGCTTGAGCTCCTCCCGCACGGCCTGGATGGCGTCCCGACACTCGCTGAGCACAGACTCAAACAGACGCTCCTTGGTTTCTTCACTCTCAGCCTAAACACAGGCAGAATGCAGTAAAAACTTCTTCAGAGTAAGCTGCAGTATTCTCATGGGAGAAAGGCCTAACGGTGCGTTGATTCCCCCCATTATAATTCACCCAACCGACCAAAACATGCCCCGAATCAGATCATTTCCATCGTTACTATTCTCCACCAGGTAAGATTTTCCTTGTAGTCTTATTCATTATTTGTATAGAAATGGGAATTTTCTATGTGTGCAAATAAAGTGAACATACTGAAAAAATGTCTGTATAACTGTCTAAAACTGTCAGGTAATTGATGCTTCAAAATTTTCCCTATCAGAGAACTATCTACTGTTTTCCTCCGAAGCCTCTACCTGTGCTCAGGACCTGCCCCGGCACCCTTAGAGGGGCCTCGCAGACTGGATCTGGGGCGCTGCTACCCCACGCCGAAGCACAGCTCCCCAGAAGCTTCTTTTCCTTTTTCCCTCTGGAACAAACTGTCTTAAATCCTACTGTATGCCAGCGAATCACCCTACAAACGTGCCCCGATAGACTTGGAGCTACAAGGACCACCTCTGATCAATGCCCAATCAGAAATACGTTCTAAATATCATCCCAGGTTCTCTTCACCACAGACATCCTGCACTCAGATATTCTGCATGGCTCCGCTGAGAACATATTTAGGGCAGACAAGGTTGACGAGCACTCAGTGACAGCCTTTGCACAAGCACAGGGCGTCGCCCTCGGCGGGCCAGCTGGGATAAAGGAAAGGTGACTCATTAACTGACTACCTGCCATACCACGTTATCATCCTAAAGAATCTGACTGCACAGGTGGGCATGGACAAAAGGCAGAAAGGAGATGGACCTGAGTTACCGGCAGGCTCGCTGTGACATTTATTACACCTGACTCTCCACAGAAACCAATATCCAACCTGATCTCTTGACACTCAACTGACCCCTGAGAAAGTCCAAAGGCAAACCCAGTACTGCCCACTCCTTTCAGAGACGGCCGATAGAGGTTTAAAGAAAAACCTTTTTTCTCTTAAGAACTCTTATGTTTTTCCTAGTTTTCAGTGTGGGAAAAAAAAACTTTCTTGTGAATTACACAATGTAAATCAAACATGCTTTTCTATTTATAAGTCACTTGACTTTCTTGTTCCCTAACTTAGGAACAAATCAGGGACACAGTCATTCTACAAGTCTACAAAGGCAAACATGGCCACCATCAGCTCCGTGAAACCTCGAGCAGCGCGGCCCAGTGGAGCGTTCTGTGATGACAGAAACGCTCTCTACCTGCACTGCCCAGAGCGGCCATGAGCTCCATGTGGCTCCCGAGCACTTGGAAATTCTAATTAATTTAACTTTAGCCATGTGTTCAAGTGGCTACTATACTGGACAGTGTGGCTCTAGAGAAACACACTTCACGCAAGACACTGTTAAGCACCTCGAGTTAGCAAGATCCTTCATAATCGCTTACGCAAACTTGCTGGCCAATTTCTCAAAGTACAAATCACGCGGGACGGGGCAGCCATTTCGGTTTCACAACTGGAATAAGACGCGTGAAAACGCTTGGCACCAACCGTGCACACACACGTCGTGAGCAGGCAGGATGAGCTCCCGCGCTAGGTGATACCGTGCAGCACCCTCTGTAACTCTGTAACTCCTGTAAGGACAATGGAACAAGAGGTGGGATGCCCCAGCACCGACTCGCAGGCCTCCCAAGTCTGCCCCCCACGTCGCCAACAGGGAAAGCGCCTCCAACCCAAGCAGCAAGATCCCCACCTAAGAACTGTAGTTTCTATAAAAGTTCAAACATCCCAGGATGTGGGCTTAGGCCACATCTCAAGGCTGACGGGGTACAGAGAACAATCAGCTGCTGCATGTCCCGAGGTCGAGACCCCCGGCTATGAAAAACAGAGATTCCAGATTGTTTTCGCTTGTCTGCAAAAACTGTTGGAAGACGGTGGTGTGACTAAGGAGACAAACAAGGCGAGTCTGACCACATTCTCCACCACACCCAGAGGAGGACCAGGCGATGTGAACCGAGCCTCGCCCAGCCCGCTGAGGTCTAGAAAAACACATGCGGAAACCTGGTAACTGGTAAAGGGGCATACAAGCCTCGCTTCTTAAGAACAGATTTTTTTTAAAGCGAGAAGGATAAATGGTCTCCTTTCCACTCAAACATTAAAATATTAACCGTAAGTCGAGGATAAGAATGATCAAACCTCCAGATATTTTTAAACCTGCCCACCCCCTTCCAAAAGAGCTGCAAAAGAACATCCTCACAAAGCAACCAGTGACAATTTAGGGGTGACCAAGTATTAATAAAAGCAAAATGGAAATAAATTATAAAGGAAGACAACGTAAAGACGTGAAGACTGAAAGCTTGCCTGACGAGACTAAGGATTTTGCAACTGGATTTTGGCAGCCGATTCATTCTCAGCTCTAGTCTTTTCAGTCTAATATTTTATCTCCCTGAATTATTTCTTCATTCCATGCTTTTCAGTAAACTGCTGTTTCAATATTGAAAGTCATAAAACCCTTGACAAACAAGCAATAAGCTGGGGCTACCAAATTTTTGCATCCCACCTCCTAGAGGATGACAAATACCCCATAACTGGCAGGGCAGCGACATGAGAAGCCTTGTGTCTCTAAGGCAAAGAAAGCTCCGGGATTCCAGGGCAGAGAACTCAGCACAACAACGGGAACTGGAAAGCTGAGTGAGGCCCACGGTGGAGCGAGCGGGGTCATCTGACAGTGGCACTTGGGGCAAGTGGTTCTTCTTGGAACTAATCTCAAATGGCTGAAGGGTATCTTCCATACTTAATAACCCATGGGTCACTCACTTCAATAGACATTTGACAGCTACAATGCCAGACCTGACTTCTAAGGATTTAAGTAAACTTTAACACTGTACTTATTTTATTTACTAGCTAGATTTGGTATACGTATGATAGGACATTACAGACTAAATTGTTTTGTAGGTTAAAACCCTACGAGGACTCCCTGGAATTCATACATATTTTGTTTGATCGACATCTTTTACTTCTACTGTATAATTTAAAGATCTCTGATACTCAGAAGTAAACCTAATATATTATAAATTCATCAAAAACCAGAAATAATTTATATTTACTGCAACTAGCACATTAACCAGGCACTTAACAGGAGATCTATAGATCCTATAAACATTAAAATGATAAAGTAATATCATAAACTTATGTCGATAAATTCAACAATTTACATAAAACTAATAAATTCCTTTTTAAAATAAAATTCATTCAAACTGACACCAAAAAAACAGAAAATTGAATAGCATTATAAGTTATAAAGGAATTATACTTGCTTAAAACAAGCAAAAACAAATTTTAAAAATCTTCCCACAAATATTATGTTGTACACCTGAAACTGACATATCAAAAAACTTTCCCACAAAGGAAACTCCAGTCCCAATAATTTCACTGGTGAATTATAATAAACATTTAAGGAAAGAAAAATACAGACATTATATAAACAGAGGAGGAACATCTCCAAACTTGTTTTATGAAGTGTGCATAACCCTGAAAGTAAACCTTGAAAGACATTGCAAGAAAAGAAAATTATAGGCCACTATTCCTCATGAAAACAGATGCAAAATTCTTTAAGCATTAACAAATCAAATCCAGCAATACATAAAAAGCACAACGTATCGTAACCAAACGGGGTTACCCCAGATATACAGTGTTGGCTTAACACAAAAACTCACCAACGTAACCTATTATGTTAACAGGCTCCGAAGATTCTTCCCTCCTCAGCCTTTTATCTTCCTAGACTGAAAGATCTGAAATTGTCCTCGTACGGTTCCTTCCACTCTTGGTTTCATACACCTTTCAAATCCTCCACTGTATCTTGTGGAAGAACAATGAAAAACCCATACAACATTCCTACTGTATCTGCACATCGCAAGTTTCACTGATACTTTAGGAAAAGCCTTACAATAGGTTTCCTAATGACAAATGTGACCGAGGAGCAGCTACGTTTAGCAGTGAAAGCCTGCAGCAGCTGGGGCAGAAAACCTTGGCTACTGATCCTATCTTCCCCTCAACATAAAATCTTGGCCCCTCTCTCCAGGGACCTGGGTAAACCATGTCCCTGCGTAAACCATGTCCAGTGGGAAGGGCTCTACCCCTTTTGTGCAGAAGCACTTTTAAGTTTTTTAACTTAATAACTGAAACAAAGTAACACAGGGAGGATAATGGGTTTAAATGGATGTTGGAGAGCTTTAGAAAATGTGATTGCAACACAAAACAGGATCACCTTCATTATTGAGCTTTTATGTTATTCCAAAGAGCTGTTTATTGAAGAATTGTTTTCGTTTAATAAGGCCTTTAAATACTGCTACAAAACACAGCACATGAGGAAAAACCCCAAACTATCAAATACATTAAGATTCTTTTGCTCTCCTTCTACCTGACTTTTCTGGGCAGGTGCTTAATAATAAACAAAAGCTTTAAAATAAACATCTTTTGCATTAGAGACTGAAAATTCTTAATCTAAATAACTTTATTCAATCAAAAAGAAATCTATATATATTTTTCAATCTACGTGGTATTCTCATTTATTCTACAACAGTAACCCAAAATATGGAAAAATCCACATATAAAGATTCACTGATCACTGTTTACAGTGCTTAAAAACTGTATGAAATGCAAATGCCCAATAACAGATGTGCTTGGATTAAACGGCATTTTCATAAGTACACCTGCCATTCTCTGTGTGTGTTAGAGACAGCTATTAATTGGAACACGTTTAACTGTATCAACACGCACGCTGCAGATGAGGTGAAAACACAGACCTCGCAGCAGTTGTGCTGAGATGACAGACTGTATTTTTTATCTAGTCAAGGTTGGAATAATGTCAGTTTTTTCTTGCCAATATTAACAAAATTCTGGCCATTCTTGAACTGCGTTAGAAGGGGTGGCTATGACCCCGGTATCCAGAAGTCAACCTTTTAACTATACTAAAACTCAAGTTTGAGAGTGATCCTTTTGAAAATAACTGGTTGCCAACGACTATTTGTTTCCATTAAGTTTCTGCTTAGTTAAGTCTCTATCAGGGCCCCAGGACTCTGCCGGTATACTTTATTAAGTGAAATTATATTTAGCTATTTATCAAAGCCAAATAAAATGACCCCGTCATAGGCCTTCCTGTTGAATCTAATAGGATACGTGGAAAAGTTCGAGGAACACGAGCTCTGGGTAAAAGGGCTTGGTTTTGAATGTAAGCATTGCCTTCCATCTGGTATATGGCTGTGGGCCAGTTAAACAGTCTCTGAGACCAGTTTCCCACCTGTAAAATGAGTGTCACCCACACTACAGGGTTAAAAAGATAAAAACATAAAAGCAGCGTATCTGAGTGGACATTAAAGGGGATCATTGCCCTCTTTTGCTCATGTCTGTGGTATCTCTGTCCAGGTGACCACCAGGTATTTAAAAAGTTTTGTGAAATGATATGGAAGAATGTGAAAAATACTTACAAATATGTTAATATAAATAGATTACAAAATCACATCTCGGTATAATAATTCTAACAAGTAAAACATACATAACATCTCACGAATACAAAAAAGACTAAAAGGAAACACACTGTTTTCCTTTTCAGGACAGGGCAGTATCAATGAAGGCATATGGGAAGTGGGACTACAGGTTGATCTCTTACAAACATTCATATTTTCTAAACTGTCAGCTGAATAACTTTTAAAACTTAATAAATATTAGCTTTTTCTGTCCTTTATCTGATGTCTATGGCCCCATCCCCAAGATGCCCCATTTCATCTGCCCCTGTGGGCCTCCTCACCACCCCTATTCTAGCCAGAATTCCTGCCTCACTGTCACTGAAGGCAGTTCTCATCTTCCAGCATGTATCATTTTAAAACCAAAAAAATAACCCGATCACATAATCTAAATGGCTGCCACCACAGCCCTAGTCCAGAGGAGATACTGCCATACTATAGCGCCAATGAAATGCGCTCAAAAGTTTCTCAGCCTTTTAAAGGCGGAAAAAAATCGACTTTCTGGCATTATTCTAGTCGTCTGTACTTTAAGCAAATAAAAGGGAAATGAGAGGGGCAGTACGCAACAGAGCAAAGGCACAAAGAAATTCAACTGTTAAAAGCTGCCCCCAACTCAAAATAGCTATTTGGAACAAGTCGTTGAAAGTTTGGATGCTGAAAACAACTCATCAGCACAACTAACAAAGCATCCCTAAATGCAAATTACTCAAGGTGCAACAGCTTACTGAGGAGTCTCATGAAACACCACTGGTCTCTGGAGAGGCTGTAGACACATTCAGCAGCTTGGCTTTTTAGATGCTCTTAGCCTCATATGGAGCAGTTCTAAAGTGTCTTAATCACTGTCTACTCCATACAAACCCAGACCACCAGGACTTCTCATCCTTTGGAACTCCGTTCACAGCTACAAACAGGCGACGATTATGTCAGTCAGCAGCATCAAACAGTACAGCTCTGCGTGGATATTACACACATACTGCATGTCAAATGATGTATTCTGGATTAGCTAGGCTCTCCTTAAAAGGCCAAGAACAAGAGGTGGCTAAGACAAGAGGCCAGAGGCACATGAGGGACAAGACAGTTAAGCTGCTGCAGCACCCGCTGGGCTGCAAGGTACCCTTTACCTTATGCTAGCCGCTTGTTGCCCCCATTTTTATGTTGATGGCTGTCCCTGTCAACTTCTTTGCCCTTAAACATCAGAACTCTTCTAAAAACTCAGCTTTTAAAATAATTTTGTTCAAGAGGGTGCATCAACCCCTAACAATATTAAGATACATTTTAAGATAAATGAACACCAACGAAATACTACCTCTTAAACAAGAACCACCTTCAGACACATGCAGAAGACAGAGCAGGTGCTTCCTCCTCACCTGGGCAATGGCTGCTTCGTTATCGGCCAACCCCAACAAAAAGATCCGCACCCTGTCGATCTTCACCGGGACCGCTCTCCCTCTCCACTCCACTTCGCTCATGGTCGCTGCCTGTTTGGCTCGAGTCTGAGTGATCAATGCCTGGAAAACAGTTTTAAAAAGTCAGCCAAGTTTTAACTGTGGATATGAGTGACCATGGTAAAATGAGTGGAAATTATGTCTCTTCTATAACCAACATATCAACATTTTACAGAGTACACACAAATTTATATTTAAGTTCCTCCTTGGCATAACACATCCTAGCTTAAAGAAACTCAAATCTTAAAAGGACATAATAGAAGGTTAAAAAGGCCAACACTAGTTTTGGTAAGGATGTAAAAAGAAAAGTATATCTATATACATCACAGGCAGAAATTCCACTGTTAGGAATTTGTCCTAAGGAGATAACTAAGAATGTGTACAAAAACTGGGGACACAGGTACTCACGGGAATATCGTTTACCATTTAATCAGTAATAGTGAAGTGATCGAATAAAACAGACTTCAATGGAGTCCACGCAGCCATCGAAAGACAACGATGTGGAAATGTACTTACTGAAGTGGAAAAACTGCATGTGACATTACAGTTTAAAAGAATGTTACTAAACAGTGCATAATGAGACCTCGTTTTAAAAACATATGCCTTCTTTCCCTACACGTACAAAAGTCTGCAAGACAGGCATCACATTAATAGTGGTTACCTCTGGGTGATAATCCATATGATTCTATTTTTCCTCCACCTTTTGTATTTCCTATTTTTTCTATGAGGCTATGTTACTTAGAAAATAAATGTAACATGGGAAAAAAAAAGTTAAACAATACTAAATGAAAAATTTTCATTAAAAATACAGACATAGATATAAATATGCACATACTCATAGCAACTATATTGGGTGGATTACTTCTTTTTCTGGACTTTTTCAAACCAAAGACTTTTCACAAAATGTACATATGAGATTACCTCCAATTTTTCAGCCAGGAGACCCTCGGTGCCCCCAGACCTCAATCTCATCTGCATGAGTTCATTGATGGCTGACTGGTCCCCTGAGAAAGAGAGAGGAAGAATGAGTGGCAAATCCTCTAGGGTCTGGTCTGCTCTCTCAAGAACTACTAGGTTCACCCTGGGACTTGAAAGAGCTCCGCCCTCCACAGACGCTGTGGTGGACCCCAACCCTTGTACAAAGCTTGCGGGGGGTACAGAAGACGGCATGATGGGAACGGCAGCAAAGGAAATGCCTTCTGTGATGTGGAGCAGGGCTGACTTCGACAGTTCTACCTTTTCCATTAACCAAAACCCATGTCAAGGATGGATGCAAGGGAAAGGGCAGAAAGTCACATAATTCTCTAGGCTCTCTAAGGTGGACCACCACCAGCAACCCGACGACGCTTCAGGCAGTCCCTGCTCACCAATGTTATATGCGCAGTAGCGGATGTTGGGCGAGATCTCCTCCACACGCTGGCTGTACAGCACGGCCTGCTCTTCTGTGAAAGCACTGGCGAGCTTCTCGTAGATCGTTCTGTGAGGAAAGAACCACCAGGTTTCAGAGCAGCCTTAAGAAAATGGACTCACGAGGAACACAGTGGCTAAAAACAAAATAAAGAACTTTGAGGCCCTCCACCAGCTACCAGAACTGGTATGTTCTTAGGATGAAAGGGAATAATCAACATTCCTACCAGGAAGAAAAAAAAGGAAACTGTACTTTCACTGAAACAACCGTCGGTTGATCTGCAGCTTGAACGTTATCTAGAATCAAAACCGGCCAAAGCCTTTAGACTGGAAAACTTACTTGCATTTGTTAAAAGCCTCAATGGCAGCTTTCCACTCCTGATGTTCAAAACGCAGCATTCCTGCGAGGTAAGCTGTGTAAGCCTGGAGGGCGACAGGAAAAGAGAAACTGCTTCAGCACCCGAGAACGAGGGTTACAGCTCCATCTCTTCTATTTGCTTTGAACTTGGATATCAAGAACACAGACATGCAGGTTGATTTTAAGGGAGAGAAACTTTTCACTAATAAAATGTGACACACAGGGAACTTGTTATGATTCATTTACCTCCCGGGAGAGAACTTCAAAAAAAGGAAATTTATTTTCTTCATTTGACTTAACAACCAGCTTTGGGGCTATAATAAGTATCAAAAGTTGAATATACACTTGCAATATCTCTTTTTAAAAATTCATGAAAAAAATTATTCTGTGAACTCTCCTAGATATAAGATGCAAGCTGTCTACGGCCATGCCACCCTGAACAAGCCCAATCCCGTCTGATCTCGGAAGCTAAGCAGGGTCGGGCCTGGTCAGTACTTGGATGGGAGACCACCTAGGAAGACCAAGCGCTGTAGGTGTAAAAAAAAAAGGGACTGTAAACTGACAAGGTCCTTGCAATCTGTGAGGCCAACCAAGGGTTGCCTCACCTAAAAAAAAAGATGCAAGCTTTCTATGTATTAAAAGAAACATGAGCTTTCTTTAAAAGTGAGAGCTGATTATTAAAAAACAAGAGCTCAAAAAGCAGAGGCCAACTTCGCCTTGAAAAAGCAAGTGCAGGATTTTTCTTCTCCCACATCAGAAACTCTGTTCTGTTTAACTGTATTGTTTCAAGGTCACGTCGCTAATCCCTAGATAAAGCGGGGCTGATGTTAAGACCCTAACCTGAGCCTCTAGCTTGGTCTTGGCGTCCACGCGATTGCTCTCGCACAAGCGTTCCAATTCCTCGGCATGCTTCACAGCTTTCCGCAGGCGAGACAACAGGTGGAACCGTTTTCGGGGTTCAGTGTTGGCTTCCTGTTTAAGCTGCATGGCATAGCTCCAGGCTCTTTCAGCATCCATCAGAACCAGAAGCAAATATCTAAACCAGAGAAGAGGAGCAAGCTGAACGATAAAGGCCAGGAGCATGAGACTCAGGCATTCACAGCACCAGCTCCGGCCTCTCGACTTCTCCCCATAGCTCCCTGGCTCTCTTCCTAGCTATTCTTCCTGTGGCATCGACCAAGATCCCAAATCCACATCTCTGATCCCGACTCAGGCCGTGCATCAGGTTTTAACCGCCCACCGGACACATGTCATTGAAAAGCCTGTTCCACCTCGAACCTGGCAAACCTGACTGACCCCTCCCAATTTTAGCAAACAGAGTTAGTCCATGCGGTCTGGCCTCATCTTTGAATTAACACCTCCTTCATCCCGACCCAGTTAGAAACCCAGGCCTTAAGCGGCAATATACTGAAGTGGTTAAGAAGAAGGCTCTAGAGTCTGGGTTGGAATCTCAGTGCCATCATCACTCAGTAGCTGTGTGACTCTGGGCAAAGTACTAACCTTTCTGTGTCTCACTCTCCCATGCAGTAATACACATAACACGCTTAAGACCAGAGCTTGGCACTTACTAAGTGCTAAATAAGTTAGCTACTTTATTACTACTACGTGAATCTTTGTTTAAACTACTGCCTTGACGAATCTTCTTAAAATGTCAGCTTAATCTCATCTTTCCAAAATAAAGGGTCCTGCTATCATAAGAGACTCTTTGTAACTCAATCACATCAGATTTAATCAACACTTCCTGCCCCGTCTCGTCGTGGTCTATGCTCTAGGTGCCGACTGTCTCCACACCGCGAGCTCCCAGCCTCTTCACTGCCTGAGCAGAGGGTAACAACTGTCCAGAGGAGGACAGTTCCTGGAGTGCATTCACGGACACCATGGCATGATGTCTCCCTCGACACAGAATGTTCTTTCCTCTCACAAATCCTTCGCAGTCTGGCATCCTCCATGCAGGCCTCCTGGCTTCCCTATCAAGAACCCCCAAACTCAACTCTCCCTTCCAAGATTTCGGAATTATTAAGAGTAAATGGCACACGACATGGCAGTTTCACTATCTCATAGTGCTCCGTTTTGTACTTGACCAACATCTCTCAATAAGATCACCATCAACGAGGTTGAAGATCCACATCTCCCCAAGCCTTCTATACTCAGTCCTGGCCACAAATGAGACTGGGGAACAGCAAACATTTTTTTGTAAAGGGCCCAATAGTAAATATTTCAGACTTTGCAGAATCTATGCTCTCTGTCGCCATTACTGCACAAAAGCAGCTGTAAACACCGCCTAGAGGAATGGCCATGCACCGGAAGAACTTAACTTACAAAAACAAGTGGTAGGAGGACCAAATTGGCCCACAGGCCGCGGTTTGAGGAACTGACCTAGAGATGTTCTATCCGTGTTGCTGGACAGATTAACCCCTCCGCTAACATTAAGCATGGTAACACTCGGCACTGAAACACAGCACTCTTCTAGAATAATTTACACACAGCCAGATTTCACGTAAGATATACTGATTTAAGTAAGCACTTATAGACATTGAAATCTGCATTCTAGAAACCTTACCCAATAACTGATTAAATTCTAATCGCTGACTTTAACATTCACCACCCCACAGTTCTTGAACAAACTATTGAGCCTCTTTGAGCCTTAGTTTCCTCATCTTGTAATACAGGAATAGTAAAAATGTTCACTCCACAGAGCTGCTAAAAGAGTCACATGAGATAAAGAGTTTGGCAAAATGTCTGGCACATTATAATTATTCAATAAATGTATTAGCAAAAAGTATTTAGCACCTAGCGCTGAGCCGTCAGTACCTGTTATCGGTCAGAAGATCTTCGGTTACTTTTTTCCCTGTGAATTTGTGCCTGTTCCCCATCTTAAAGTTAAGCGTTTTCCGGAGCCGTCTCTGTCTGCGGGAACAGTAGCCCCTGTAAGAGACCGTAAGCAAAAATCGTTCAGCCGAGATGACAGTCCTTTCAACAGCAAATTGTCTAATAAGGTCAAAGGTCTGAGGTGTCCTACTGAGGGTTACATCATCCTGCAAACATTCACTGACCTAAAGCATGCAGGGCAGTATGACTGGTAACAAGAGACAGAAGACACGGTACGCATTCTCCAAGAACCCGCACTTTGGGATCATGCAGATAAAATGGCAACCGAGAAAACAAGGCAAACGTCAAACTGAATGTAAAGGACACGAGTAACCCTTCTCTTCTTGTTAACAACACTTCACTGCAGTGGACTTAGGGTGGGCTTTGAAAAACTGAGTGGGGGCCTCTTATGCCAAGACTCCCTTTCGTGCTCATGAAGCTCTTTATTCTTACTTATACTATAGCACAGGGCATTACAAATATGTTCTTACATGTCTATCACACTCACACACACTGCTTCAGTGCAAAGAGATTTTACTTGCAAATGTCTCAGCACAGTGCCTAGCATATAGATGTTCAATAAATGTATTTTGACCAAATTAGTGTAAAAATACATACAAAGTTTTACTAACCCTTAATCAAATATTTTACAATACAAAATGATATTTAAATGATACTTCAGCACCTTAAAGTTACGAGGGCACAGGTTATTAAAAAGAAAAGTAGCCTGAAAAGAAAAATAAAGAAAAAAATCTGAAACTCAATTCATAACTTCTGCTTTATCACTTACCCTTTTATATGAAAATCAAATGGAAGACTCATACATTACGGGAAGGAATACAAATTGGTAAGAATTTTCTGGCAATATGGATATATTTATTAAGATGTCCTTGTTTGTGGAAAACACATTATTCTGCGGCAACCAGCATTAAGTAGGCAAGCTACTTGCCATGGTTCAGGAAAAAATGTAACTTGTAGTGTACCTGCAAATTTTCTGCAAGTCTGAGATTATTTCAGATGGAAAAAAAAAAATGTAAACACATTTTAAATAAAGTTAGGAAAAACTGAACAGACAGTACTTTTATATTATTCAATATCATTACATAAGATGAGACTGAAAAATTATTGCTGATTTAGTTAGGTGGGATAATAGCATTGTACTTCTTTAAAAGCCTTCTTTGTTGGACACAAACTCAAGTATTGATGGGTAAAACGGTATGATGTCTAGACTTGGCTCTAAAATAATTCGGCAAAAACATGCCACACCATATCCCTGCTGGCAAGGATGCGCTCAACTGCAGCTCTCGCACACTGGCAGCGGTGCAAACTGGCACAATGATTTTGGAAAACTGCTCGACGATATGTTATCTGAAGGCTGAACATAGCATATCCTATAGTATTCCACTCCCAGGTGTATATCAAATAGAAACGCACACTTCCCTCCACCAAGATATATAAGAATGTTTACGGCAGCATTATTTCTAAAAGCCCAAACGGGAAACTGGCCAAGTGCCCAGCAACAGTACAGTACAGGAAAATAAAATGCAACATATTCACAAAAGAGAACACCATGTAGTAATGGGAATTAAAGAACTAAAACCCCCGAACAATATGGTGGCATTTAAAACAATGTTGAAAGAAGGCACTCACGAAAGCGTATATGTGATGTGCTGCTGTGTAGATACATTTCAAAAATAAGCCAACCTAACCTAAGGTGTTAGAAATCATGACTGCAGTGACCCTTGAGGAGGACGGGTTTGTGATTAGAAGGAGCAAAAGGGAGACTTCCGGGATGCTGGTGATGTTCTGTCTTTTAATCTGGGTGCTGGTTACAGATTGTGAAAAATTGATCAATTTCTGTACCCTTCGTTGCATGTCAGTAATACTTCAATAAAGTGGTAAAAAAAAAAAAAAATCCTTCCACAAAATGTTTTTTTAAAAAGGAGGGAACAGATGTAACAAAAAGAGCAGAAAGTTAATCGCTATAACAAAATGTGTGATGGTTTCGTTATACTATCGTGTCTATGATTTTTGGAAATTTCCTTAATAATTAAAAAAAAAAAATCAAGTCACAACGGTCTTCTGTTTAAAACTCTTTTTGTGGCTTCCTCCCCACCCCCAGAACATGTGCATGCGCTTCCCTGGCCCACGGGTCCTGCACATTCTGGCCCGGCCTGCTTCTCCCACTTCATTCCCACCACTGCCCATCTCGTTCACTCTGCCCCAGTGCTGCCGCCTCCACCGCAAGGCTGACTCCTGAGTCTCTGAAATGCAGAGTGTTTCAGCAGTTACTTCTAAAAATCAGGTAGTCAAAGCCTATATCTACAATATAGAAATAGTTGCCTTCAAAGTACTGAATTGTATATTATACATTAAGCATCTGTTATATTTTTTAAGAGTCACGTTAAATTTGTTTTCCAACTTGACAGCTGTTATAAAAGTTTACCAGTAAATTATGACAGAAATTCCCCTTATATAACGTTTAAAACACTGAAAAGCTCTGCATTTTACCAAGAGTCTACAATATAGTTAAGTTAAAAAAAACCCAATTACCATTAACTGCTTGTTAATTTCAGCAGAAGCCTCCAAGGTATCCGCAACATTGTGAGGCAAAATGGATAAAAAGGTTCACTCTTTTTATTCATCATAAAAATTTTAATTTGCAAATTAAGTTGCTTTTGAGGACTCGATATATGTTCAGAGCTAGATGCCTTAAGTTCACTTTCTGATACAGGAGAGTAAGTAGGACATGAAGAGGCAAACGAAATTTGAAATTTCCAGAAAGATTTCCACACATCTTGCACATGATACTAACCTGTACCTCTGAAAATCTCCATGCCGTAAGCCATGCTGCTGCTGGGATTCCTTAATAATCTGAAGAACTAAAGCCAAGATTAAGGAAAAGCTTACAATGGCAAAAATCCAAATACATCAAAACATGTCCCCAGTCGTCTGTATTTGTATCAAACCGCAGCACATTAAATATTTCTGAAATACATAGATTAACCAGTGAAACCTCTTGTAACCACTTTCAATAGCTATCTTGTTTTAGGATGGTTAAGCGTATGGAAAAGCCAACTGCCTGAATTGTTACTACTTTAAAAATAAAAAAAGAGAACATTATCAGCCATTAAGGCTACTGAAACCTAACAACTTAAATAAAGCGGCTGGATTCTGAATACTGACTCTAACGGGTGGTTCCCACTGATTCGCACCTGGAAAAGGTATTGCACTCAGACAGATACAGGTCATAAGTATATCACTCCTCCATTTGCATAACCTCCTACATCCGTCAAATCTAACTTTCCTTAACAGCCGTGATGCTGCATGAGCCTACGGTTAGCACATGTCAACCAAACTAGGCCATGGTTCGCATTAAAATATTGAAGTTTTTCTTTTAAAAGAAAGAGCCCTGACCAAACTCTCCTTTTGGAGAATCTTAAAATATTTTGAGATTATGTACCAAACTTTAGGAAGTCTAATGACCTTTATCTACAATTTTAGTTTTAAAGTTTCCTCAATGCTTCTCTATAGGTGTATTTTAAAATTCTGAACACTAAAAAGACTTTCAATAACTAAAAGGGGACAGGCTTTATAAGGTCTGTAGTAAAATCAGGGCATTCTAACATCCATTTAGAACTATACCACCAGCACAAAAAGTAAAAAACTCCAATCCCCTGAAAACTTAAGACATTAAGATGTTAAAGCTAAACGTTTTATTTCAGAGATTCGGCTATTTTCTCCATTTGTTATTTCGTTTCAAAAAGCCACACACTAGTGTCATGAGCACTCTACTGTGACTACACTGATGAAAACTAGAAACCAATTCCTTCAGTTCATCTGAACAACTCTCAACAGATTTATAAAGTTATACATGCGATGTTAAAAAGCTACGATGACTTATATTCGAAAGGAGTGACAAGCTTTTCCTTGGAGCAGTCAATCTTTGCCTTCACTCCCAGAACATCAAATTGTTATTTTACTACCCATTCTCCGACGGCAAAAGGGCTGTCAGACAAAAGTACTAAGCCAGGACGTCAGGAGTGCTGTTTCCTTTCCCCAGTTTAGTGGCTCAAGGTGCCAGGAGCTCCCCGGGGTGGCCACGCTGTCCCTCCACGTCACCAGCCCATCAACCGGGCAACTGTCAGGAAAACTGCAGAAATCTGCCCAATATCCCCGTGCTGCCCGAAAGAAAAGGACGTTCCCCACCCTGAAAGGCGAAGGTGATGCGAGTAAAGGCCGGTCAAACTACAGACCCTGAAGCTCTGAGTGTGTCAAAAAGTAAGCGCGAGAGAAACTGCAACCCTCGGCCTCTCCTGCCCAGGACGTGCGGACACCCGCTGCCTCTCCCGCCCCCGGCCCGCCAGAGCGACACGTAATCATTGCGAGTTAGGCCCTATTATTCCAGGATACTCTCCAAACTCAGGCTATCCCCGAATTCTTTGTTTGCCTTCGATCCGGCGGATGGCCGTTCGTTTTCCTTATTTTCCTCTCCTCCGGCACCGCGTCCGCCGCCGCCGCTGCCCCCGCCGCCGCCGCTGCCGCCGCCTCCAGGTACCTGTTTCTCGGCAGCCATCTTGCCCCTCGGCCGCAGAGCAGGACGGGATAGAAGAGGCGTGACAACCGCGGCGGGAGAGAGCGGGACCTGCCAGGACGGGCTGACGGGATAGCGGCGGACTCCGCTGCCGACGGCCGGGCCCGCAGGCAGCGGCCGCTTGTTGGAGTGCACCTGCGCACCGGCTCGGATTCGGTCTCGAGTCGGGCGGGCGGGGGCTGAGGGTTCAGGGCAAGCGGGGAGGGGGGGGAGGGTCTGAGGGGACCGGCGAGTCTTCTCCGGAGCAATTCTATCTCCCCGTTCACCAAGGGCGGAGGACCTGCATGGACATTCAGCTCCTTCATCCCTACACGAAGGATCCGGCTCGCGTCTCGCGCACAGACGCCGGGGCGGGTGGCTAAGGACTTTGGATTTCGGGATGTCTACCTCCCCGGGGATTTGGGAGATGGGGTGGCCCACCTACAGAAAGGAAACACCTCGCCTGTGAGGGAGCAGCCTCACAAGCAGCAACCCCCTACCCCCCAAGAAAGCAGTGGTCAGAGGAAGCGCTAGTGGAGGCAGCAAGCAGCATCCTGGTGTGGAAACTGTGACAGCTAGGGACCTGTTCCCTTTTCTGGACTTATAAGCGAGCAGTCGGAAGAGGGAGATATGTAGAGGCGAGGGAGATTATGGCTCTTCGCTGTGCCATAGGGCATTGTGGACTCTGAAATCTGAGTCCTGTAGTTCCGATCCTGACTCCACTATTATTGGTTGGGAGATGGTGGGCAAATAACTTACTCTCCCTCTAAACCTTTTCCCGTCGTCTGTGCAATAAGGATAACCAATTAAGATGGTTGTTATGAAGATTAAATGAACTGATGCATTTTAAAATAAATTGCTCAACACCACTAATCATTAAGGCAATGCAAATCAAACCCGCAATAAACGGTCACCTCATAGTCATTAGGATGTTTACTATCTAAAAAGAAAAAAACAAACCAAAATAGCATGCATTGGTGAGGATGTGGAGAAATTGGAATCTTGGTGCACGGTTGGTGTGAGTGTAAGATGGTGCAGCCGCCGTGGAGAACAGTATGATAGTTCTTATGAAAATTAAAGAATCACCGTATGCTCTAGCAGTTCCACTTCTGAGTATCTATCCAAAAGAACTGAAAGCAGAGTCTTGAGATATTTGTACACTCACTGCTCACAGCAGTATTATTCACGATGGACGTCAAATGGAAGACACCCAGTGGCACTTGAATAAACAAAATGTGGTATAACCATACAATGGAATATCATCCATCCTTAAAAAGGAATTTCTGATGCATACTACAACATGGATGAAGCTTGAAAATACTGTGCTAAATAAGCCAGTCATAAAAGACAAATATGGTGTCATTTCACTTATATGAAATATTTAGTGTAGTCAAATTCACAGGGGTTGGAGGCAGGGAAAATGGAGAGTTATTGTGTTTCAGTTTTGCAAGATTAAAAAGTTCTGGAGATTGGCTGCACAACAATGTGAATATACTTAACTACTATGTTGTACACTTAAAATGCTTTTAAGATGGTAAATTATATGTTTTGTGTATTTTACCACAATTAAAAATAAATCTTATGCTATAAAAACAGTATGGAGGTTCCTCAAAAAATTAAAAATAGGTATACCTTTTGACCCAGCAATTGCACTTCTGGGTATTTATCCAAAGAAAACCAAAACACTAATTCGTAAATATCTATGCACCCCTATATTCGTGGCAGCACAATTTACAATAGCCAAGATATGGAAGCAACCTAAATTCCCATCAACAGATGATTGGATAAAGAACTTATAATTCATATATACAATGGAATATTACTCAGCCATAAAAAAAAAATGAAATTCTACCATTTGCAATGACATGGAAGGACCTAGAGGTTATTATGCTGAGTGAAATAAGTCAGACAGAGAAAGATGAATACCATGCGATTTCATTTATAGACGGTATCTAAGAAACGAAAAGAACAAACTGATGAAAAACAGACTCACAAATATAGTGGACAACTTGGTGACGGACAGAGCGGAGAGGGGTTGGGAAGCTGGGAGAAAGAGGTGAAAGGTTAAAGAAGTACAACTTAGTAGTTGATAGTTGGGCACGGGGAGCACAGCAGAGGGAATGCAGTTAGTATTAACATGATGGCTAAGTGGAGGGCCAGGGGAGGGAGGGAGCAATTGGGGAGATTGTTTTATGAATATTATAGATGTCGAACTAACGTACTGTATACTTAAAACTAATTTAATAAACAAATTTATTAAGTTGTTTAAAAAATAATAATAAATCTTAGAAAAGTCTCCCAAATGTCCATTGACAAGTGAATGGATAAATAGAATATGGCATAACCATACGATGGAATATTATTTAGCTATAAAAAGCAATGAAATATCGATACATGCTACGATGTAGATGAGTCTTGAAAATATTATGCTAAGTGAAACAAGCCACATAAAAGGCCACATATGGTATGACTCTATGTATCTGAAATGTCCAGAACAAGCAAATCTGTAGACAGAAAGTAATGGTTGCCTAGGGCTAGGAGTGGGGGGTGGAGATTGGAGGCCGATGGCTAAAGAGTAGAGGTTTCTTTGGGGAGGAGCGAGAATATTCTAAAATTGAGTGTGGTGATGCTCACACAACTCTGTGAATATACTAAAAACCAAATAAAGACTTTAAATGGGCAAATTGTATGGTATGTGAGTTATATTTCAATACAGCTTTTTTCAAAAAGGTAAGTCAGATCATGTTAGCCCTTTCGTCAAGACTCTGCAGTGGCTCCTCATTTTACTCAGACTAGAAGCCTCGGTCCTTAAGATGAAAAAAAGACCTGCATGCTATGCCTCTTACTTCCTCCCTGCCAGTCTCGTCCTTCTTCATTCAACTTATTCGTACCAGCCTCCCTGCTTAGGGACCCAGGCGCACGCCTGCTCTAGGGCCTTTGCACTGGCTGTTCTATCTGGAATGCTCTTCCCCTAATATCTGCTAACCTAGCTCCTTCACCTCCTTTGAGTCTTTGCTTAGATGTCACCCTCCTAACGAGGTCTGCCTGACCACCCACCCCTTGTACTCCCAAATTACCTTACCCAGATCTACTTTGCCTGCAAATACTTATCAACTTGTAATAGATTAAAAACTTACTTGAGTTGTGTTTTTGTACTTCTCACCTGCTAGAAAAGAAGCCCATGGAGGGCCTTGATCTCTGTAGAGATCACTGGTAGATCCCAAGGACCCAAAACAGTGCCTGTCAAGGATTAGGTGTTTAACAAATAGTTACTGAATAAGTGCATGACGAGTATCTCATAAACATGAACGGTTATTATCTTCCTATTTGATGAATAGGCAGGTAAGGCAAGGGTGTGAATAAGGTTTTCTACTACCCAGAGGAGTAGGTAGCTGAGCTCCTGAGACTGAGATCCTGGGAGGAAACAGAAAAAGAATGTTCTTGACTGGGACCCAAGGGACAGAGCAGGGAAAGGTGAAGCAGAGATCAAGCTACAGTGGCAGAAGGTGATTTTCAGACCCGTGAACCAGGGGATTTAAGTTCTATAGAAACTGCAATGATTTCCACATCACAAATGCTTGATGACTAATACGTCAAAATTAGAAACAAATATTTAAAATTTTATTGCAACCTAAACGCCCTCCTGGCCATCTAGGGAAATGCAATTAGCGCTTTGGACTCTGCTGTTTTATATTTCCTTAGTTTTCCCTTTTTGGATATCTGACCAGGGTAAGGAGAATTCAAATCATTCAGAGTCACACCTCTCAGACACTTCTCATTCCATTCTCACCAGGGCCCTCAGAGGTGTTATTTATCCCAAATTACAGCTGAAGAAATTCAGGCGTAGCGGCCCAGGACAGCGCCTGACACACAGGAGATGCTCAGTATTTATTGGATTGAATTGGAGGGAAAAATGTTCAATGGGTGAGAAGGGAATGAGATGAAGCTAACCAAGGTCCCTCAGAAACCTTCCATCCTCCCCACCGGGGCTCTCTGGGGTTCCTGTGAGGCTCCGTGCTCCCGGGAATTAGAAATGGGAAGCGGGGTGGCGTACACGCTGGGGCCGTCCCACTAGCCAGTTCTGGAATACTGCGGCCGGCCATCCAATCCACCTCCGCCTCGTCACCTCCCCACCCCACCCCCACGGATCCTCCCGGAAATATTCCTAGACTCCCCCGGGGAGGTTCCGCTAGCCCGCCAGGCTGCAGGGAAGCGCGGAAGAACGCGGGGTCCCGGCAGCGCCGCGCAGACGCAGGTCCGGGCGGTCGGTCCTTCGCCACTCTGGCGACTGCCGGGGAGGTCAGTCAGTGCGCCGCTCATCCCCGCACAGCCCAAACCCGGGGGCTGGACCTCTCCAGAGGGCCCCGCGTCCCCGGAGTGGACTGCCCGTGCCTCAGCTGGGACGCTCTGGGGCTGCTGAATAGCACTTCCCTCCGCGTGGCCAGCCGCCTTGGGGGACCATCCCACCCCTCCAGCTGCTCGCTCCTCCCTGCGATCCAGCGCATCGCGGTCTCCAGCTCCAGCCGCGACGAGGCTCACTCTGCCCGCAGCTCCGCGGAGTTGCACTGGGCGCTGCAGCGGCCGGAGTCGTGGGAGCCGCACGCTCGGCAAGACCCAGGAGGCTGTAGGAGCCCGGATAGCCTCTGGTTCGGCGGCACCATGAATGGCTCGGGTGGCCCTGGGGCCGAGGACGCGAGCGAGGCGGGCGGCGGGGGCAGCCGGCAGCCGGAGGCGGTCATCGTGCCCATGCTGTTCGCGCTCATCTTCCTCGTGGGCACCGTGGGCAACGCACTGGTACTGGCCGTGCTGCTGCGTGGCGGCCAGGCGGTTAGCACCACCAACCTGTTCATTCTCAACTTGGGTGTTGCCGACCTGTGCTTCATCTTGTGCTGCGTACCCTTCCAGGCCACGATCTACACCCTGGACGACTGGGTGTTCGGCTCGCTGCTCTGCAAGGCCGTGCACTTCCTCATCTTCCTCACCATGCACGCCAGCAGCTTCACGCTGGCCGCCGTCTCCCTGGACAGGTAAGCAAGCGCCCTGGCGGCCCACAGGTCCGGTACCCAGGCGGGGGCAGGGCTCGAGGATCAAGGAGGGACTTGCAGAGAGTACAAAAAGCCACTAAGACAGCAAAGGGACCGGAAAGGGAGTGAAAGACAAACGGGAGAAAGAATAAGAATGGGGGACCGCGGTGTCCCTCCGTTAGGTGCATCCTTGGGGCTGCAGGTTGGAGACCTGAGCTCTCCAGAGCCGCGGATGCGGAAGAGCAGCGTTTCCAGGTTCAAAGCGTTTCCCATGCTTGTTCTGGCTTGCGCTCAACGTCCCTGTGGGGTTGGGATGGGAGGAATTACTATGCCCAATTTATAGACGAGATTGAGTTTGTAAGTGACTTGAGCAGAGTCACCTATGCAGTAATCGTGTGCGTGAAGTCAGCGTTCTGTCTCCTGGCGTCAAACACAGGCGCCTCCACCTCGCTAGACTCGAAACCACGGTTTGCTCGGTGCTTTCGACTTTGGTCCGGACAGCAGAATTTGGGTCCCTAGCTCGGTCCCACCCCCTCTGCGCCCCACCTCCAGGCCCCATTCAAGGGCAGGGAGAGGAGGGCGCCTGAGCTTCACCACCTCCCAGCTGGAGCTTAGGAGGACACCTGGATGATTCCTGGGAAGGAAATCTGGGTCTGACTATGGTGTCTCTCTGGCTCCTCCGCCCCAACGTCCTCCCCACCTCCCCTGGACAACCAGCGAGGAGAGGCCACATTCCCCATACACCCCTCAGTTCCATTGAGCACGGAGGTGTAGGTTCTGAGAGCGCCGGTGGGACCCACAGAGCGTCAGCTTCCCTGAGAAATCCCCTCGCGTTACTTTGCCTGACGTGTCTCCAGGCTGTCTGCTAGAGCTTCAAGGCGCCTGAGTCCTACCTCTCCGGGCCCCAATGCCTGTACGACCTTCGGGGTGCCCTCCAGGATGGAGTATGACTGTGGTCTTAGTCGCGGGAAGAGCAGATGAATGGCCTATACGCGTGCCTTTCTGGCTGCTAGGTCCCTCCGCACATCTACACGCTGCTGAGTGTCCGGGATAACGTGGGTCGCGCTCCAGACTTGTGCGGTGCGACCGTGCGCTACGGACCTTCCTGGAGAGTGGGTGTGGTACTTGAGGTGCAGGGGTCCCGCCCTGCTCCCGCGAATCCTCCCTTTCAGCTGACGTCTCCCCTCCTGGCCTGACCCGCAGGTATCTGGCTATCCGCTACCCGCTGCACTCCCGTGAGCTGCGCACGCGTCGTAACGCCCTGGCGGCCATCGGGCTCATCTGGGGGTTGTCGCTGCTCCTCTCCGGGCCCTACCTGAGTTACTACCGCCAGTCGCAGTTGGCCAACCTGACCGTGTGCCACCCGGCGTGGAGCGCGCCTCGCCGCCGCGCCATGGACCTCTGCACCTTTGTCTTCAGCTACCTGCTGCCCGTGCTGGTGCTGGGTCTGACCTACGCGCGCACTCTGCGCTACCTCTGGCGCGCTGTCGATCCCGTGGCCTCCGGCTCCCGGCGCGCCAAGCGCAAAGTGACGCGCATGATAATCATCGTGGCCGCGCTGTTTTGCCTCTGTTGGATGCCTCACCACGCGCTTATCCTCTGCGTGTGGTTTGGCCACTTCCCACTTACGCGCGCCACCTACGCGCTGCGCATCCTGTCGCACCTGGTCTCCTACGCCAACTCGTGCGTCAACCCTATTGTCTACGCGCTGGTGTCCAAGCATTTCCGCAAGGGCTTCCGCAGGGTCTGTGAGGGCCTGCTGCGCCACGACCCGCGCAGAGCCTCATGCCGCGTGTGCGTCGCAGCGCCGGGCACCCGCGGCGGCAGCGCGCTGCAGCGCGAGTCCACAGACCTGACGCATGTGAGCGAGGTGGCCGCGCTCTCCGCCCCTGCGCCAGCGCCTCCTAGCGGCTCGGCCTCGCGCCGGGTCCCAGGCCTGCCCTGGCTGGACCAAAACGCCCCCAACGGCATCCTGGCAGTTAATGTGACCTGAGCCTCACTTAGGGTGTTAAAAGATTGGAGTCACATGTCTGGGGATCGTAGATGGAGTTTCGCCTGTTAATAAAATGCGCAAACTATTTCACGTGCAGTGATGCCCTGTGTCTCTGTGAATCTTACAGTCGTGAGGCTCCGTGGCAAGAAGCCTCTGGGACTTCACAGAGGCTTGGGTGCAGGGTGCTTTGCCGAGCTACAGGGAGAGAGCGGAAGACAGCCGAGTTAAAATCCGCATAGGAACTCTTAAATGAGGCTGGGGAGCGCCGGACTCCCGAAGGCTCTTTGCACGTGGCCGTCCGGAGGCGCCAGGTGTATATAGTTTGGCAAACCAGCAGCTGCGGATGCACACGACAAAGGCAGGCAGGGTGTTTAAGCGCATTCCGTAAAATCGGTCGATGACAGATGCGGATACTATATTCCTCACAGCGCTCGTGCAGTAGTGTGTGGCGGGTCCTAGCCTGCTCCCAGCTCCTTGGGCCCCTTCGGAGTCTCCGCAGCCCTATCGGTGCCTACAGACTTTCAGCCTTGAGGTTTTCTTTCCTTGCTTCAGCTGCAGCTATCCGGGATCAGAACTCAGTTTCTCCTGGCCAGAAAGTCTCGCTCCAACCCCACCGGTCTTGCTCCAGGGCGCACAGCAGCGGTTCTAAGGCAGCGTTGGACTGGGGCAGGCTGAGAATCTGATGCGGGAACAGGGATGCCTCCCGGCTTTGCTCATGAGCTAGCCTCTATCTGTCTCCGGGTTTGCCCCCCTCCTGGAGTCCTCAAGCCAAAGCTTTTTATATGAAATTGGTTCAGGGCTTAAGAAGAGGCAGGAAAACTCTTAAGGGTGTGCCCATTTCCTATCGTTGAGTGCAAGGCATTTCGGCAAGGGTTTGGGTACTTAGCCAGGCTCGTTCTGGAAAGCAAGGTAGGCCTGTGGCGTCTGCCCAAATTGGGCCTAGAATGTGGCAACGGGTTCCAGGTGGTGGAAATGGAGCGAGACAGGAAAGCCTAAGCAGGTGCAGGGCTGGGTCCCGGGCTTTGTCTTCGGGTGTTTGCGGAACCCAGGGTGGGCGTGGGGTGCCAAGTCCAAGGCTCCAGGATCATGGTACAGAGCAGCTGCCTCGACAAACTGCCCAGTACCCCAGAGAAGTGACTTAGAGGCTGGAGCTCCGGTGCCGCTGCTCTGCCCTGCCCCTCCGTGGAGCCGCCAATGATGGCCCTGCGGCTGCTGCTCCATGTCGCCTTGCTCGGACTAGGCACCACGCAGTCCTCCGTCCAGGGCCGTCGTCACTTCCACAGGCCAGTGCTTGGTAAGTGGAAGGCATTGGTAGGTAGTGAGCTTTGAGATTTGGGCCTCGGGGCCTCCAGGTGACCTCGCCCTCCATCCTTCAGCCTGGCCATCCTTCTTTGATGCCAACTCACCCCTGGAGGTTCAGGAAATCATCCAGATTCCCAAAAACGGGAGCTCGCCCCTGCTCGTGGATGTGCAGGTGGTCGTGTCGAATGTGTTCAACGTGGTAAGTGTCCTCAGGCCGTGGAGCAGGTGGGGCCCAAGTGCTGAGCTGGGTGTGGGGCAGGATTCAGCCCCTGGCATGCTAAGGTCTCCCACCTTCTTTCGTGACACGCTGCCCCCTCCTGCAGGACATCCTGCGGTACACAATGTCCTCCATGCTGCTGCTTCGGCTGGTGAGCGCCCAGTGTGTGTGTGTGTGTGGGGGGGAGTATAAAAGGGTGGGGTTGGGACAGGAGAACCCTCTGAGTCCAGCTCAGAAGTACTGGCCTTCATCAACCTGCCAAGCCAAGAGGCACAAATTTGTGGAGAGCCAGCACCTTAGTGGCATCCTTGTGTCCCCAGTCCTGGCTGGACACTCGCCTGGCCTGGAACGGGAGCGTATACCCACGGCGCATGGTCACGCGGCCCTGGAACTCACTGTGGACGCCGGGACTCACTATCCAGGAGGCGTAAGTGAGGCGGGAGTGCCAGTCCCAGGAACCACTGCGCATATCCCTGTCTTCCCCATCTGGAACCTGGAGGCCCTCTGAGCGAACATCTCTCTGTTGGGCACCCTGCCAGGCAACTGGCACGCCTCTCTTTTGGAACCCTGGGGTCAGGGGATGGCAGCTGGGCATGTGCCTGACTCTCCCCCTGCACCCCCTTCAGAGAAGAGGCTAGGCCTCCAGCTGTGGTGCCTTTCCTGCAGGCTCTGGGTGGACTGGCAAGACCAGAGCCTACGGGCCCAAGTGGATCAAGATGGCCACGTCGAACTCCACCTGGCCCTCACCACAGAGACCAACTGTGACTTTGAGCTCCTCCACTTCCCCAGGGACCGGAGTGACTGCACCCTCAGCTTCTACGCTCTCAGCAACGCTGGTGCTGACAGGACAGGGGCTGGGGGGAGGGGGAGGAGAGGGGAAGCCTCGGGTCCACGTCTGACATGGGGGTGGTGAGCCTGCGTCCACCCCAGTCTAGCCCCCAGGCTTAGGGGAGCTGAATGGATCCCGGAGCACCTCTCACTAGATCTCCCCTGTCCTCCCTGTAGCCCCCCCCCACTTTCGGTCTTCTGTCCCTCAGCTACCCCAAGGCGATTGCCCTCAACAGCCAGGGCCAAACCACAGCGGCTGGGCCAATGGTGTAAGCTCAGCTCGTGGCCTCATCTGTGTAAACATCCTGAAGGTGCCGCCACCCAGTCAATATCTCACAGACCCCTCAGGTGACACTGTCCAACTTGGCAGAGAAGTCCCATCCTTCCCTTATAACCCCTGCCTCCGGGAAATACTACAGGGCATGAATTCTAGTATTTTGGGTGTGAGATGACACACTGGTGGATGAGTCTGGGACCACTTCCACTCCACAAAGTGTGCGAAGTGTATTTATTTTTACATAAAAATCTGTCTATGAATCTGATAAGGCCCTTCCTTTAACTGGAGAAAACTTAGGGGTGCAGATTCAGGTTTGGGAAGCCCTGTATGGTTCAGTTTCATCTCCAAGCCTGCCCCAAGCAGCCATCAGAAGTCTCCATCCCTGGGCACCAGCTTGTCCCTGCCCCTATTCCCGAGAGGGATGTGGGGGCAGGTATCTCTTTCCTAGATCACCATTCTCATCCCTACCCCTAGCGATGGAGCTGGAGTTCCAGGCGCATGTGGTGAATGAGATTGTGAGTGTCAAGCGGGAATATGTGGTTCGGGATTTGAAAGTCCAAGCCCTGCCCCAGCAGCTGGTACCCTGCTTCCGGGTGACGGTGAGTCGGGGAGAGGCTGACAGAGGGCTGATGGAGCATTGCCCTGCCCACCCTCTGCACACCCCCCCAGAAAGCCCCAACTTTCTTCCTTCCAGCTGCGCCTACAGAATACGGCACTAAAGGCCATCATAGCTCTGCTGGTACCCGGGGAGGCGCTGCTGTTGGCTGATGTGTGTGGGGGGCTCCTGCCCCTTCGGGCCACAGAGCGCACTGCCTACAAAGTGACTCTGCTGCTGGGCTACCTCGTCTTCCACTCTTCCCTGGTGGACGGCCTGCCCAGCTCCTCCTCCTGCAACCCACTGCTCAGTAAGCCCTCTGCCCTCACCCACCCGGGGCAGGGGCCCTCTGCCTGGCTGGCCTTCTCTCTCCCCACCTCTGCTCAGCGACCCGGGCACCGGAGGCACAGGCTGGCCCCTGACCTATGCTCCCGCCCCCTCCCCAGTTTACTACTTCACCATCCTGCTGCTGCTGCTGTTCATCAGCACCATGGAGACCGTGCTGTTGGCGGGGCTCCTGGCCTGTGGCCACCTCGGGGCCAAGAGCAGCCCCGGCCCAGCTCCGAGAGGGGAGCGGCAAGACCCTGGGAACCCAGGGCCTAATCCTGAAGGTGGGTAGGGGCTAGGGCCTTTCCTGGGGGTGGGTGAGGAATGAGGCCGGGAGCAGGTCTGACGGGGCAGAGCTGGCAGGATGCACGCCTGGGGCTGGCGTTGGAAGTGGCCTGGCTATTAGAGGCTCCTTGTAGTCTATGCCCCACTGTTCCCACATCAGCCCTTGGAAGAAGCAGGTCTGGAGCAGGGAGCAAGGTCAGCCTTCTTAAAGGCCTGGATGACTTTGGACCCCCGGAGGTGACCCTGTGCCTTTGGAGCCTCTCTAGCAGAGTCTTTCTTCAACTGGAGGTGGCCTACAGTGGGCCAGACCCAAACGTTCACTAGTTGTAGGTCTCAGGAAGGAGGCCACACAGCTGACAGGCCCTGGGGTTCACCCTTCTGTTCTGGGTGAGCCTTGAAATGCTGCTCCTTTTCCTGCCTCTCTCCCACAGAGGCCCCCAGAGGAGTACAGGGGCCATGGAGGAGCTGGGCTGAGGCTGCCGACCACACCTTCTTCCTGGTGTATGTGGCGGGGGTGGTGTGTAGCCAGTTTGTCTTCGCTGGATTCTGGATGTGGACGACGTGCAAGTCTGACCCAGCCCCTGGCAAGGACGCGCCCCATGGTGGGCAGCCCAGGCTGTAACAGTGCAGGACCTGGGGGAGGGCCATGACGGGGTCTCTGGAGAGACAGCGAGGGACGCTGACTCTCTTCCTGAAGCCTGGAGGACCCTAGGCCACCCTGAGCTCTCCCTTCTTTTAGCATGTAAGCAGTGTGAAATAAACCCATCACCCAAGCTCAAGTGCACCCAAGGGTCTGCCTTCATTTTCATTGAGCTCAGCTGTTCACTCTTGTCCGATGGAGGTGGGGCCCCACCTCACACCCCGACCCTCACTCCACTCCTAAACTTCTCAGCAGTGGCCACCAGTCTCCCAGCCCGCACCCACCGCTGAATTGCTCCTATGCAACCACTGCTGCTTGGCCCTGGGCCAGCAGGCACTGGGGACCAGGAGGCGGGGCCCAAGAGTCAGGCTGCAGAGGGTGATCAGAACGGCTCTGCATTCTTGAGGTGTGCTGGGCCCTTGAGGGCATGGAGAGAGAGCACTCCTGCTCCGGCCAGCTGGGGACAGAACACCCCCAGCCCTCAGGATGCGGGTGATGGGGAATGCGCCCTCTGCACTAAATGCGAGAGCAGGTCCATCCTGATTGCTTTTGCCCCAGGCCTCTGGCTGTGGTCAGCCTGCTCCTTTGAGCCCCCCTGTGCGTTTGGGCTGAAGTGGGGGGCTCCACCCCCAGCTCTGAACTGGGCTGGTGGAGGAGTGGTTGTGCCCTCCTGCTGCTGTGCACACGAGGCAGCTGTGAGCTCAGGCCTGTGTCTTCCTTCTCTGGCCTTCCCTGTCTTGAAGCCATCACAGTCCCCTGCAGGTGCAGTCAGGGACATAAAACTCAAGGTGTGCAGGAAGCCCAGTGCCCAGGAGTGTGCTGGTCTGGTGTGGAGTGGGGGCTGTGGGAAGACGCAGAAGCCAGACTCAAGGACCCAGGGACAGGGCTCCTAGCACGGGCAGGGAAGAAATGTCCCTGTGCCAAAGGACGGCAAACTCACCCAGCCCAGAGGCAAGTGAACACTGGTTTATGTGTCCAATGACATGGCCGGTCTGGTGCAACCGGGCAGGGACAGTGGCAGGCTTAGGCGGACGTGTCGAAGAGGCGGTCTATCATGTCTCCCACCTGCTCCACGCGGTATTTGATGTACTTCTCAGGGTTCTTGGTGAAGGGCACGCTGCTGTACCTGACCAGGCACTGAGGTCGGAGGGAAGCCCAGCCCGCCCCTGCTCCACCTCAGCCTAAAGCCCTCCCGCCGGGGTGCCAGGGCCCCACACCAAAGCCCAGGGCACTGGATCTGCCACCCAGACCTACCACCCCCTCTGCATTTTCTCGAAGAGCACAGAGGTCTTGTGGGGGGAGTGAGGCGCATGGGGCTCACCTGTGCAGGAAGGCCCCGTAGGTCTCCTTGACCATGTGTTTCTGAGCCTGGCGAATCTTGTCCCTCTGCTCTGTGTCGGGAATAGCCCAGGCCTTCTGGATCTTGCACAATTCTTCGAGGCCGTCATTGAAGCCCTGGCCACCAAAAGGGTGGAAAGAGAAGCCACCCAAACACAAGTATTTAGGTCTCTGCTGCTACGACCGCAGCAGCGAGCGGTGGAGGGGGTGCGATCCCCACGCCCCTTAAACCCCACTCACCTTAAACCGCTCCTTGATCATCTGCCGCTCCTTGTCCCGGAGCTGGGGGGCCGAGAGAGCTTTCCTCAGAGCAGAATCGACGGCCCCTACCCCTCCCCAAACACCCCGGCCCAGCCCTCCCCAATGGCCACACGCATCCTCCACTCTCCCATTCCGGCGGGACTCCTGTCCATCTTCCCCGAGACGGAACGAAAAGTATCACATCTGCCAGACAGCCCTTCCCAGCCCAGGTCCTCAGCCCACCTTGACTCCCGGTTGGAACATAGGTAGATTCTTCTCAGCGATGTAGTCAGTCACCTTTAACCAACTGCCCAGAGGGAGAGAAGCATGGGAGGGACGGCCTCAGGCAGCTGCTGCTTCCTGGGGCTGGTTTGTTTTGTTTCTTAAATCTCTTGATCTACTCAGGGTGGGTGGGGAGGGAGGGCAGGAATTGATCTGGGTCACAACTAAGCAAAACGTAACTGAGAAGTTTCTTTGGGAACATGATTGAACTGCCTGCTTCAAAAATTAAGAACAAATAACAAAGCACTCAATAAATTGAACACACACTATCAACTATGCTTCACGTCAGTACCATGGCAAACTAAGACGGAGAAGCAGATGAGAAGAAAAGGAGGGGCCAGGGACAGAGGGACACCGACCCAGGAGAAGAGGGAGCACTGCAGAGCGAGGCTCAGCCAAGTTCAAGGGCTCTTGCAACCTTGCTCTTTGCTTGGGCCAAATATTACCCACGCCTTTGGCAGTCAGCCCTTCTACCATTCTTAGCTTCGCCCTCGGCAGGCAGACTACCCTCTGAAGACGCTGGCACAGTGGGCCGGGTGAGAGCTAGCAGAGGTACGAGAGGGGGGCTTCTATCTCCACCCCACGAATGTGATTAAACACATGACTGGGTCCACAGGTGACAGTTCCCCATTACTGACCCCACTCCATCTGGGCCCAGCGTCCTGGGACTCTGAGAAGGAAGAGTGCGTGGTGGGAATCGGGGTGGGGGTGGGGGAGAGGGCCAGCCTCTCTCACCTGCGCTGGTAGGTCTGGATCTGCTGCTCGATATGCTCCCGGTAGGAGCGCTCGGCAGTCTTCTGGGTCACAGCCACCAGCTGGATCAGCTCGGACCTGCAGTAGGGTAGGGGAGGGAGCAGAGAAGGATGCAGTTGGCTCCCACGGCCTGCAGCCCCGCAGCAGCACCAGCAGGCCCTGCCCCTCCCGCCCCACTTTCAAGAGCTCTAAGAAGGCAGCTGCACCCACGCCTCCCTGGGTCCTGGAACTTTGGAGAGGAAACGCTGCCCTCCCCAACTGGACACGGGAGGGTACAGCCAGCCCCGGGAGGGCGGGCACCGGACCAGGTGAGGGCCGCAGACCGGCACCTGCGCTCACTTACTTCTCCAGGGCCTTGAGGATGTAGTTGTAGTTGTTGTGCAGGAAGATGGCGCTCAGAGCGGGGTCCTCGTACACCTTGGACTTGCTCAGCAAGTTCAACTGCAGGTTGCCCAGGACTTTACCTGCACAGGATGGATGTGGCCACACCCACATGGCAGTCTGACTAAAATGACCCAATCTTGAGACCCACAAACCTGTTACTCCTCGTCCCTCCCTGACTCCAGACGCCCCGAGCCTCGGGAGCCCTTTGCCCAGCTCCCCGGCCCCCGAATCAGAGGTCAGGTTGTAATCCCAAAGGTCAGGGGGGCTCAGGAGGATGACCCGGAACAGCAGGAAAGCGCAAGGAGAGGGGAAGGACAGGCAGGGTGCGGGGCGCAGGGCGCGGGGCGCTGGCCGGCTGGAGAGTACTCACAGATGTAGGTGCTCAGGAGGCGCTTGCTGAACTCGGAGCTGTAGCTGGTGGCTGAAGAACTGGTCTCTGTGAGAGAAAAGGTCCTGTCATTGCAGAGGCGACAGCCAAGACCCTCTCTGGCCTTCCCTCAGCCTGAAGGGCAACTGAGGAAATGCTGGGAGGGGCCCCTGGGCCCTCCTTCCTCTGCAGATGGGACGGAAGGGTGCTCGGAGCAGAACTGGCCTCCACGGCTCCCCATCCACTGCAGGGAGCATTCCCTTGGACTCCTTCTGGACCCCAGGGCAAGCCCCTCTATGGTGATGGGGTAGCCCAGGATCAGCGGGAAGGCTGGCAGGTCAGGAGTGGGACAGCCCCTGCCCTTCGGCCCCCGACCCATGCTGGTGGTATCTACGAGGCCCACCTATCCCATTTGTCAATAGCAGAGTCAGAACGGGCTCCCGTGGCCTCTCCCCCTTCTCCCCCGCTTCCCACCACCTCCTCTACTGGGCCCTGCTGAACAGAGGGGACTTGCGGCCCATCCAGAGTGGAAGGCCAAGGGGAGGAGGGTGGGGGCAGGGAGGCGCTGGGCTAGCCTTGCCGGGCACTCAGGGTGCTGGCGACAGCAGGACGCTGCCTAGATAAGCTTGGACACAGAAAGTGGTCATGCAGGAAGCTGAGAGCTGGGGGTACTCTGAAGGAACCCATGTCCCCTCTGATCCCCACTCCCCAGTAGGTCCTGAGTCTGTCCCAGTGCCTCTGTCCCCACGGGGCCTCCGGGGGGGAAGGATGGGGCTGCAGAGCCCTGCTGCTTACCTCGGGGGTCTAAAGGAATATTGTATGTGTCCCCAAGAACTACGGAGTGAAAGGCAGTGCGCACAGAGGGGAAGGAGGAAGAGACAAAGACAGGAGAAAGATGCAAAGTGCAAAAACAGGTTAGAAATGGCGTGGCATCCCATCTGCTCCCCACGACAGCCAGACAGACAGCAGGACACACCCCGGCTGGACCCGCCGAGGACCAGGGAACACACACACTGGGCAGTGGGGACCTGGACAACTGCAGGCCAGTGGCTGCCTTGGCTCCTCGCCCCTTGACAAGCTGGGCTGCGTCTCAGGGCCAGGAAGGACCTGGAGACGTGTGTCTCCTCATGTGCCAACCTTGGGAAGTCATCAGGCTGGCCCTAAGATGCCAGCCCCCCCGAAAGGGTCAGTTGTGTGAGACTCATTAGAACAGGGGACCCCAACCTCCAGGCCGCGGACTGCTACTGGTCCGTGGCCTGTTAGAAACAGGGCTGCACAGCAGGAGGTGAGCAGCGGGCGAGTGAGCAAAATTTCATCTGTGTTGGCAGCCGCTTCCCAGCGCCAGCATCACCGCCTCAGCTCCACCTCAGACCAGCAGGCGTTAGATGCTCACAGGAGCACCAGTCCGCGGTACCAAAAAGGTTGGGGACCACTGCAGAAGGACAGGTGAACACAAGAGGAGCGGGAAAAATGCAAACGAAGGGGCGAGGTGGGAAGGGCACCTTCTAACAAGCAAATGTGCTCCAGAGGGAGCCGAAGGGATGGGGGTCGGGTCAGGAAGGCAGTGAAACCCTTTCCTGATGCTCGGGCACAGAGGGCCCAACCAGCTCAGGTGTCCCGCCACAGGCCGCACCCCACAGGGCTGGAGGAAACTGCACCACAGGTGGCCAATGCCTACCCCATGTCTCCAGGCAAGAGGGAGGAGGGGGTCACGGGGCAGGGGGCCCCAATGAGAGGTGCCAAGTACCTTGGGAGGCCAGCATGGCGCCCGCCGTCTCCTGGAAGTCCAAGAGCTGCTGCAGGAAGAGGATGGCCTGCATGGGGGAGAAAATGGGTCCAAGAAGGCCAAGGGCAGGACCCAGAGGTCAGACTGCTTCCCGCTATGCACCCCCCGCGACCATTCCACGGCAAGGGCAGGGCTAAGGGTCTGCCAGCGAAGAGGGCTGCACACTTCACGGTTCATGCTTCGGGTCTGGCTTTCGGGGAAAAGACCCCGTCTGCTGGGGGCGCTAAGCACTCCACGGTCCCTCCTGCCGTTAGCTACCAGTAGTGAAGGCATGGGTGGCTCTGGGCCAGGCTAGGCCCCGCCAGGTGACCTCGGGCGGCACCTACGTTGCTTGTGAGCTCGTGCACAGTGCCATCCTTGGGCATGTTGTATTCCTTGTCCGGGTCATTCTGTGGAAGAGACAGCCCCGCTCCCTGAGACAGCTTCCGAGGAGGCCTCTGGCCCATGCCTGCCCGTCAGTCTGCTCCTGGCGCCCCCTCCTGGCACACAGGTGTCAGGCTGCCCCTCCGCACAAAGGTAAGCAAGACAGACATTCTAGGCAAAGTGGGGCAGGAGCCTTATGCCCTGGGCCCCTGGGAAAGAAAGGGAGGCAGTGGGTACTGGCAGGAGACTGCCGGCCAGTCAGCTCTGCCTCAGGGCAGACCCGCCCGCTTGGAGGCCACTCTCGGAAGGGGTCCTTGAGCCAGGTCACTGGTGGCCCTGCTCACAGCCCCGCAAGCTGGCCGTGGCAATGGGAGGAGTAAGCTGACCTTGATGTTGTCGGCGAAGTCCTCCAGCGCTTTAGCGCCTACGGTCTCCATGGAGGTGATGAGGCCCGGCAGCTTGTTCTTGGTGCTGGCGGCCGTTCCCTGAGGAAGCACGCAGCTACTCAGTGGGCCGGAGCCCCGGCCACTGTCCTCGGCCGCGGCCTGTGCGCGTGGCCTGGCGTGTTCCCAGACGCTTCCCTGCCCCTCACCCCAGATGGCTGCCTCTCCGTCACTCACGAAACCTGTGAGCTGCTTCCATTCACCCTCTGAGCAGAGGTGTGGGGTCAGAGAAAGCGGTTCTCCTGGGAGGCCATGCCAGGCAGCGGGATTCCTCCTCCTCGTGTCCCCAGGGGCCTCCGCGCCCAAATACCTGGAGCACCTGGTCAAACTCGGGCTTGGTCTGCTTGAGGTGCCGCAGGATGGGGAAGACGGTGAGCACCGCAGAGAAGTCGTGTCTCACGATGGCCTTCCGGGCGGCGGACACGATGTTCTCCCCCTCGATCATCAGCCCGTCCAGCGCATCCTGAGAGGGGGACGAGGACACAGTTCAGGGAGGGGACGAGGAGTGGTGAGTTGGTTCCCAGGGACAGGGAGGGCACCTGGAAGGGTGTCGGGGGGGCCAGTACGCTCCGATGGGGGATGGGAGGTGCCGACAGGGACACAGCACCCAGGACAGTTCCCTGGGATGCAAGGTGGAGGCGGTGGCTGTGTTTGGAGGCTACAGACAACGGGCCCGGCCCAAACTCGATGGCGGCCCTTGCTGGGACGTCCGGTCAGGGGCAGGGCAGGACCTGTATCAGGGAGTCGAAGGTCTTCTTCTGATGGTGCTCGGGGATGACTTCCGTCAGCAGCTGGTACTCGCTCTGGGCCAGCTTGACGAAGGCACTGACGCAGTGGATGTAGGCGTCGGTCTCCACGTCCAGCATGTCGTCTCGCCCTGGGGGGACAGCAGTGTCGCTGAGCTGCTGGTCTGGGGGCAGCCCTCTCCCTGCTATGGGGGGAAGGGGTCTCCCCAGCTCCTGGCCTGTGGGCCAGACTGGCAGCAGATGGGGAGGAGGAACACTGTCCGGGCAGAAAGCTGAGGACTCTGGCAGGCCCGACCGGGTTCGAGGGGAAAAGTCCAGCCTTTCTCCTGGCCTCGCTTTCAGCTTTGCCATGAACAGGTGCTGGAGGTGGTGGGGACGCGGATAAAAGAACAAGGACGGAAGCTTCCTGAATCTTCTTCCCGGACAGCGTGTGTCTGACCCCAGGGTTAAGAATTCTGAATTGTATGGAAAGAGGGCAGCCGAGGATGGGCAGGCAGCAGTGCCCACCTCAAGGAAGCAGGCACGTCCATCTCAGAAAATGCTGGGCCTCTGAAGGCAGTTACCAGCCTGGCCAGGCCTCGGGAACATAAGAAGGCGGTGGGCCCCAGCCTATGAGGCTAGCTGGCATGCGGTCAAAATCTGAGAAGAGGCGATGTGAGCCTCAGGGAGGGAGGGCTCCTTGGTTGTCAGCTGCCCCAGGAGGAGGCTGGACCCCGCTCCTAGAGGCTGGGGCGGGGGCGCTGGCAGGCAACCTAGCTCTATGCGCCAAGGGATGGGCTCCCAGGAGGCAGAGCTTGGAGCTGTTGCTGGAGCCAGCTGTAGGGACTCCCTGCCCACCTTCCAAGTCGCGGCCACTTCTCCCCTTGGCCCAGGCCCCGAGAGGCAGGTATGCACTCCCATCTGGAGAGAGGCAAGGAGACCTAGTGCCCGAAAGAGAGAGACTGGCGAGAGAGGCGACTGGGCCTGGCCCATCCTCAGAGCAGAGCGGCCAGCTGGGCCAGGCGGGGCAGGCCGTCTGGTGACTGCTGTGAAGGCAGCGGCGGCTGCCCTCAGGCTGGGCTGCGGTACTCACCAGCCAGCGGCCCGTGCTTGTCGTTCAGGGCCTCGGACAGGTGCTTAACTTGGAAATCATGCTCGTGACCTAGCGAGACGTCGGCCGCACAAACACAAGCAGCGTTTATCCAGGGGCTGGGTGGGCTGCCCCTCGGGGGGCTGGGAAGAAGCCCTCGATCTCCGGGAGTGGGTATGAGATGGGGGTTTGGGGCAGGGACACCAGAGAGGGCTCTGAGCCCCTCCTCTGCCTCAGACCACCTTGGGAACAGCCGTTTCAAGCCTGACTTGCAGTGCCTTGCACCACCCTCGGGAGCTGGTTTCCCCGAGCCCAGAGGCCAAGAGAAAGCTGCAAGGACCGAGGGGTCTGAAGAGCTTCCAGCAGCTAGAGACCCAGTTAGGGAAATGTCACTGCCGACTGAATGGGGACGCCCTCTCTCGTTGGTCAGGCCCCCCGGGGTGGGGCTGTCCTTCCTCTGATAGGAGAGACGTGGCCTCCCATAGGCTGCCCGTCCCCATGCTGCACGTGGGGGTGCAGGGGGTGGCCAGGAGGCCTGGGCCGGCTCAGTCCTGCCACTGCTGGTCTGAGCGTGAAAGGGCTGCCCGTGACAAAGAACCTTCTATGAGTTCAAACAGGAGACAAGGACAGAGACAGGGAAGGGAGGGAGTGGGAAGCGTCGAGGAGGGCAGAGCTGCCATCAGCCAGACAGGATCAGGCCAAGGGCCACGAAACCTGTCCCTGCACCTGCCACAGCGAGGGGCACAGGGACATGCTGTTCCCACCCGGCCCCCTTCTCAGGGTTTCTCCCGAGGCCCTCCTGGGGGGCTGAGGCTCTGCCCTGCCCCGCGAGTGAACACATGGTGGAGGAGGAGGAACGGGAGAGGAACACGGGGTGGTTACCTTCCAGAGGAATGAGGTTAGAGCCCCCCTTTTTCCCATCTAGACCATGCTGGGAATACTGTTTCAGAAGGTTCTGAGCCTTCCGGATCGTCCCTGTCACCAGAGCCACACAGAGAGGAGATAAGAAGACCTAGGAAATGAGTGAGAGAAAACAGCAGCGGCCCTCCACCTGCCCCCCGGCCCCGCCCCCGGCCCCCCGACAGTAAGCGCACCCAGGCACCGTCTCCCGCAGCAGGCCCTTCCCCAGGACTGCCAGAGACCCTGCGGACAGAGAGGAAGGAACAAACACATTTCGCTCTCTCAACAGACCTCCTGATTCTGCTATGGACGCTCACTGTTCTATTTCTGAGCTCATTTTGGGAAGCGCAGAGGGTGAAGATGAGGTGGACGAAGATCCACCAGCAGCAGCCAAAATAAAAAGTCCTGCCGAGTGGCACTGAGATCAGAACAGATGAGGGCCGGAGCAGCTGGTGACGAAGCTCTCACACCCCGAGGGCACGACCAGGTGGCAGAGCCTGGGGCACCTCGAAGCTGGGAGGCCTGCACCCCTCCGTGAATGCCAGGCAGAGTTCTCTGGGCATGCTCAGTGCTGGGACTCGGCCCACAGCAGTCACTGGAAAACAGTGCCCAGGAGCTGGTGAGGCGGGAGAGGGCCTCCTGCGAGAACAGTGCCTGGGACGGAAGGAAGGCGTGGAGACCCCGAGGGAGCCCGGCCCCACGCGCTGAAGGTACCCGAACACCGAGCGCCAGACACCGAAGCAATGGGGAAAAACCCGAGAGCTGAGAGGGGTTAACAGAAGCCACCCTGCAGAGAGCAGAGGGAGGGCGGTGGGAAAGGGCACGTGCCCTTGGCATGGGGGGAGAAAACAACAGTTAGTGTCACAAGCGATATTGATGGAAACCAAACCGAACGCCCCAGCCTCCGGGGTCGGCCGCCTCTGTGTGAATGAGACACCTCAGGGCAGAAAAGCTGGGGAAGTAACAGCCTTTCAAATAAAATAAGCGAGTATCAAAACGTACTGTGGGGAAGGGAGGTGCCCGGGGACATAACTCTGGTCCCTCCTCCCTGGGGACTCCCGGTGCGCAGTCCCCAGAATCTCTAAGCAGTGAAGCTGCTTAGGTCCTGATGCACCCCACTAGAGGCAGGGTCTGGAGGGGCTCACTTTTTGTTTGCACCACACCACAAGTAGTTACTGATAACCAAGTTCAAGGCCCCGGCACAGCATCTGTCTCCCTGTGTCAGTGAGTGGTCCCGCGGGTGAGCGCATCAGATTCCTGTCCCACACCCACCCAGGAGCAGATGGGCCGCCAGGCCTTCGGGAGCCCAGCCAGCCCACTGCCATGGAAGTGGGTCGCGGCTGCTGATCTGGCAGCCGCCAAACTCATCAGGGGCCCGATTACCAGGGACGATGCTGAGGTTGGCGTTTCACTACCGACCCACCAAGGCCTCCCCGCTCCTCTCCCCAGAGCCAGGACCTGATGTCCCCAGGCCTGATTCCCTAGTTGCCGACATCAGTCCTCAGCTCGCTGGCTCCTGACAAATCTTGAAACCCCACAGAAACCACAGGGGCCTTCCCAGCTGGTTCTCCCCCTGGGTCTACAAGCCAAGGACAGATCAGGTCCACTGTGAACCCCGAGATCAGATCCCTCCCCCCCGGAAGGCCCCTTCCCTGCATGGCCAGCGAGCACATCGGGTCCTGGGGCATCCAGGGGCCCAGAGAAGAGACAGAAGAAGCGAGTGCAGAGCGGCCCAGGCCCAGATAGCCTCCTGGAGACAGCCCTGCCCAACACGCAAAGGCACAAGACGGCTGACCGCATGCAGGCAGCTGTGGCCGAGCAGGCTGGCTTAGTAGAGTCGCTGTTGGCAGCAGGTTTTCTGGGTGGGCGGTGAGGATAGCTGCACTAGAGGGGAGACGGCAGTGTGCTTCCTTCCAGGGACACCCAGCTTCCCTAACGCCCTCCCCACTGGCCGCCTGAGGGCAGCCTCTGCTCTCCATTTCTCCAAACCCCAAACAAGGAGGAGCGTGCCCTCAGACACCGTGCCCTCTGAGGGGCATGGGCAAACAGGGACTGGACAGATGAAGGGTGTAAGCTCTACACAAAGCCTGTTGTCTCACGGGCCACACCGGGGGCACGTGCCTGCAGCGGCCCCTCACCCCAGAATGTCTCAGCCTCAAATTGAGCCAAGCGAAAACATCTCTTGGCAGCCAGAGACAGCCAGTCTTGCCAAGCTGCAGCTGTTTACCTGGAGCACAGGCTACGGGGGACACGATGATGGGGAGAGGGACAGTGAGCTGCTCACTCAGGACAGCAGCAACCCTCGGCCCAGGCCTCTGCCCCCTCAACAGCCCTCCCTCGACTTTCCCACCACAAGGCACTATCTTCGCCAGACTAACTTCTTCAGAGAGGAGGAGCTGGGATGTTCGCTCCTTTCTGGATTGACTGTGGAAGTGTACACCCTCCCCCATCCACTCCTCAGCCACGGGCGCTTCAAGCCAGCCCGGCTTCCTGGAGGGTGAGGGCTACAGGGCCTGCGCCGCTGCATCGCTGTCGTGGCTGCAGCAGTGTGCTCGGCCTCCTGACAGACCCGCGAAGGGCAGGCAGTGGGGCCCAGCACTGGCTCTGCCCTGGCGCCCCGTCACCCTGCCTCTCCCCATCTGTGCCTCTGCTCCCCACTTCAAAGACGTCTATGTAACCCCCAGAGTCTGCTGAGTTGAAGAGCCTCATGTGATAGGGACATGCTGGGTGGGCAGACACTTGCTTCCAATCCCGTGTAGCTACAGTGGGGGGCGACTGTGAGGACAAGCTCTAGAGGGGCACGCAGCTAACCCCAAGGTGGCTGAAAGCAATCCAGGTCCCATGTGACCTTCTGGCCTTCCGGCTGATGCTTAATGGGCTGGGGTGGGGACTCACCTGGCCGCTTGATGGGCTTCTTAGTGGGTGTATCCTTTCTCTTATTGGGGACAGCAGGGGAGTAGGGGACCCCGGAGGAAGAACTGCTCTTCCGGAAATGCTCCTTCAGACCTCGGATGGAGCGGTCCAGCTGGCTGGAGCGAATCTGGTAGTAGACGTTCATGAAATCTGAGGAGAGACGGGGCGACAGAGCTGTGGCAGCCGAGGTCCCTGCCTGTCTTGCCACGAGAAGCTCCCCGTCCCCTCTAGAGCAGCTCTGCCAGGCAGCAGAGCCCACTATTCCTACTTGCTAGCCCCTCCCAGCGTCTGCTCTGGCTCACAGCCACCCACGGGGCCTTGTCCCCAGTCAGGCGAAGTCTTGAAAGGGAAAATATCCACCAGTTAAGTTTTGAAGGTAAGGGTTTTTTTTGATAAAAAATATAAAGCTAATATCCAAATGCAACTTGGTGTCAAAGGACGTGGGCAATTTATAGGAAGTAAAGAGACAACGAACGTCGGTGACTGAAAACACGCACCATATCCTCAGCCTCACAGAGTGCAAACTGAAAAAAAAATAAGAGGCCTTCCTTATCAAACAGCTACGATAGACAGAATTAACGACGAACAAATAGCCACGGGACGGTCGACAGGGCCGTCAACTGGCCCCAACTTGGAGAGCGACTCTAGAAGGCAGGAAAGTTACAGACCTGTTTGGACAAATCTCCCCGATAACTGCACCTTTGAGAAAAAACCCTGAAGAACTCCCTAAATAAGAAGAGCAATTCACACAAGTATGCTCAGTGCAGCATTATTTATCAGTTCTGAAAAACTGGAAAATCCAATAACGCAAGTGAGGGAGGAAAAAAAATACGGATACTGTGGTACATTCCAGCGGTTCCCAACAAATGTATGGCAAGGAACCTCAACATAGAGAATGGACCAAAGCACAGAGGCTCTGGCTGAAGGGCACTGAGGGGTCTGCATAATTAATCTTTTATAATTAATCCAAAAACAAAAGAAGTTATATAAAGAAAAGCTAGGATCTGGCTAGATTCACAAGTTGGTACATAAACTGTAGATTTATTGCTATGCTGTTTCCTATTCAACTTCTTTTTAAAAAAGGAAACAAACCCAGGTGAATTAAAGAAATAAAAGGACCCCCCCCCAATGCCCGCCGGCCCACACCCACCTTGGTTGTGGCCATATTCCACCAGCCAGCGGGAGATGCGGATCACGTCCAAGAGCACGCCCTCGGGCAGGTGCTCCAGAGGCACCTCCTCCTGGACCTCCAGCTCGTCCTCGCCGCTGATCAGATCCAGGATGAGCACAGGGGAGACGACCTTGCTGTGCCTGGTCATCAGGCTGCGGAACTCGGACTCCAGAGATTCCTTCCCCCGCTCAAACAGCAGCTTCTGTGGGGACAACGGGAGGAAGGCAGACCGGGGGGTCCACGACTGCTTCAGCATTCACTAGCCCTTGCCTCCCGCCTCCTCCTCTGCCTTCTCTTCCTTTAATCCAGGGAAGGAGGGCCAGGAAGCCTTTTTCTGTTATTTCTTTGCCTCACGGTCTCTCGAACTGTATGTTCACAGGTGACACCTGGGGTTTTACGCCAAGTGGATGCTTCATAAATACTGGCTGATGATTTTCTCACTGCACTATTAATTTGTTTTCTTGTGAGAAAAGGGTTTGCAAAAGAAAAAAATAAACTGGACTATGTCATGTTAAAAACTTTTCCGCTGCAAGTGATACCATCAAAAAAGTGAAAAGACAAGCCACAGAATGAGAGAAAATATTTGCAAAGAGTGTATCTGCTAAGGAACAGGTACCCAGAACACACAAGAGAACGGAAAACACAAAAAATGTGTTCACGAGGGTTTGCGGCAGCATTTTTTATAATAGCCAGAAAGTGGAGTGTCCGTCAAGGGATGAATGGATAAAAAGAATGTAGCATAGTCCCGCAATGCAGTATTTTTTGCCAATGCAAAGGAGTGAAGCGCTGACACGTGCTCCAACGCGGATGAGCCTTGCAAATAGTATGCTAAGTGAGGGAAGCCAGACAAAAAGTCACGTATCGTATGATTCCACTTATACGAGAAATCCGGACAAGGCACATCTGTAGAGAACGGAAAATGGATTGGTGATGATGGAGGCCGGGTGAACAGGCGAGGGGAGGGGAGGGGTGAGGAGAAGCGTGACTCCGACATGTTCAGAATTCTTTTTCGAGGGATGAATCAGTGTTCTAAACTTGATTCTGGTGAATTTTATACTTTAAGTGGGTGAATTTTATTGGGTGTGAAATATATCTCATTAAGGATGTTAAAAAAGAGAGAGAAAGGAGTTGGGGTGTTTCTGCTTTAAAAAAAAAGTCCTCAGGGTTAACCTATAGTTCCTTATCTTTTGTGTTTTCCTCCACCCACCCCCCACCCCAACTCCCACATCCAAGTTCTAGCACAGAGGTCTTTACTCTGTGATCCCAACTTGGTAGTGACTCTCAAAAACGAAGTTCTCCAGGCCCCTGACATCCCAGTCTCTGACGACAAGCTCCCCACCCATGGGCTGCAGTGTACTGGTCATACTGGTATGCCAAAGTACCGATCCCCTCAGTCCTCCGGGCAGCCAGGTGTGGCTGTGGGCTGCCAGAGACACGCAAATATCTTCATTTCTGACAGAGACACATGGGAGAAAAGCTGGGAAGTGATGCTTCCAGCAAAAGCCCTGCTGGCCCCTTACCACTTTGTTGAGCTCTGGGCTGTCTGGGCTATTGTCCTGGAAGTACTCCACAGCCTTCTGAATCTTGGCCATGCTTCCCAGGTATTCTTCCAGCCTACCTGTGGGACTGGGAAGGGGAAGAGCCATATCAGCCTGGGTGGATGGGAGATGAAGCGAAGGATCAAGGGCATGGTATTTGAAAGGGAAAAGAAGAGAATTAACACAGGGGACTCCAGGCTCAACTATATTCAACCCCTTCCTCCCAAGGCCTAGGGCCACTGGTCCAGGGAGCATTAGAAATGTGACCCTCTGGCCCTAGCTCACCCCTCTTTGATGATCTTCTCAGTGTCAGTGGCCACATGGTAGTAACTGATGACGTGGTCCAGGCAGGACAGAGTTTTCTCAACATTCTCCTGCAGCCGCTGCAGGTTCTCTGTCTGCTTGTGCACGGGGATGATGGAGTTCTCCAGCTTCATGAGGCGGCTCTCAAAGGATGACAGGATAGACACCTGCAGGGGACAGCCCCATACTCTCAGACTGCTTCTACCAACTCATGGCATTTGCTACTTTTTCTCTGGTTTTCTAGACGATAAGCTCTATGAGGGAAGGGACAGGGTCTATCTGTTCACCACTGTATCTTCAGCACCTACCGTGTGCCCGGCACATAGACGGTGGTCCAAATAAATTGGATAAAGTTTGATCTGAAGGCAAGCCAAGCATCAAATTAACTTCTCCTACGGCAATCACCACAGGATGGCGTCCCTTCCACCCTTTGAAGCCAAATCTCAATTTCTGTTCTCTCTGAGGCTTTCCTAGACTGACCAGGAAGTAGTTTCATTTAGAGTAGCCTCAAATGCATTGCAGGTACCTTCAAAACCCTCTCTCTCTAAAGGCGAATCTCATTAAATTATTAAATACCTACCTAAGTTTGTATTTACTCAATGTGTACTTTTCCGGCCCCTTCTATAAATAAGGAAGGAAACTCGTATTTGTTGAGCACCTACTGTATACCAGGTATTGTGGAAGATTCCCATGCATTAGTTTCTATGACCTCACAACCACATTAGGAGGTTGGCATTGTCTGTCTGATCAGATGAGTTAACTGAGGCTCAGAGTAACCTGTCAGGAGCTACACACAAATACGTAGAGGGTGAGGACAAGATTCCAGATGTCTGACTTCAGAGCTGTTATATGCCTAAAGCTCTCCAGGGGTGATGGCTGAGTCTTCGCTGTCCTCAGTAATCTTGGAAGTGCTAACCCTGCCCTCCCACGGACACCTGAATTGACGATTCACGTGACCAGTATCCAGCCCACCAAAGTCAGTGTCACTACACGTTTGCAGAAGGAGAGAAGGAAGAATGGAGAGCTGGGACGGAAAGCCGCAAGTCCAGGCCAGCGGGGGCTGCCGCAGGCTCAGTGAAGGGGCGGAAAGGAGAAGGGAACTCGGTAAGAGACAGGCCACACTGCTGCTAGAGACACCCACACGTTGCCATCACTACCCAGGTCAGAACCCGGGCCTTATGGACCCGAGCCGCAGGTCGCAGGGCCCTCCTGCAAGGTCTGGCGGCCTGTCAGCCCTTCCCGGCTGAGGGTTACTCACCATGTTCTTGGTGAGCTGGTCGCTCTTCTCCAGGCTGTCTCGGATGAAGGACAGTGTCTCCTCCTCCTGAGGGAGTGGAGGGGAGGACATGATCAGAAGCTGGAGGCTAAGGGAGATCGCCGTCGCGGCCTGGCGGCCTCGCCCCCAACCCCATCACCTCGCAGGGAATGCTCCCTCCCACCCCGGGCCCAAGTCTCGGCCCCTTTCCGCTCCTCCTCCCCCGCGTCCCCAGCCCCAGTCCCACCTGCTTCAGCTTGTCCTCTATCTCTCGCCGCCGGGCGGACGCCTCCTGCGGAGGGATCATCCCTGCGACCCTGGGCTCACACTTCCAGTGTTTTGTCTCAGGGAGCGTGCCCTTTCGGCTTCCGTCCCTGCCACACCCACTTCCGCCCTCGGCCCCGCCCCAAAGCGGGCTGGCGGTGCCATGTTGGGAGTGGCAGGCGGAAGTGTTCCCGCGCGGAGTCCCGTGACAGGCCGAGGCAGGTAGCCATCTTGGGTGTGGCCGGGAGCGTGGCCGAGGCGGACCAGCCCCAAGAGTTTCATTCAGTACTTAACCGCTCTGAACCGCACCCAGCCCATAGTAGCTGCTCAAGAAAAATATTGATGACATCTTGTTCTATAGGTCTTAGGACGGGAATCCTCTATGATTGTGAACAAATGCACCGAACTTTGTACAATATCATTGCATTTTTGTAAGTGAACTGTATATGTATCTGCTTTTTCTGTATTTTCTCAAATTTACTTCACTACTAAGTATAATTTGGTAGCCAGCTGCCATGTACTGAGAGCCTTCCCCATCTCTGTTACAAACACCATCCTTGCTGGTTATCTTGTCTAATCCTCAGGATAAACTTTGGGCACAGCTGTTGTCTCTCTTCTGCAGGATGAGGAAGTTCAGGCTTAGAGAGGTCGGCTGCACAAAGTCAACACAGCTGGCTGGGAGAGGGCTCTCCGCTAACACCCCCCTCCCCAAGCTGGGTAGCTCAGGCGTTTTGTTTGTTGCTATGCAAAGCTGCTGATTTGGTTTTCGAGAAAATCCATTGTGAAAAGCAGGTTATATTTCATATCTAGGAAAAGCAGACAGATGAGTTTAAATTATTCCCAGCCCAATGTCAGGCATGTGTTGACAAGCAGACACGGACTCAGTGAAAGCTCTAGTTCCCCTACTATACTCAGCATGAGCTGCTTTAGCAAAAGGAGCAAGCGGTGTTTCGGTTGTAGCCTCAGAAGAAGCCTTGATCTTCCTTTGCAAACTTGTGCACAACACAAAGGTGCCAATCGTAGCCAAGCCCCCCACTGCAGGCTCAGAGTTTCACTTTCCAGAAGGAGCGAGAGAGGAAAAGCTCCCCCCACCTGCCCCAACAACGTGTTCTTTGGTTTGGTAACTTCCTAGTTCCAGACTTCGTGCTCTTTCTGAGAAATCATGTGTAACATTCCTCCAAATTAATATGTCCTGGCCCTGTAGCCATACGGAAAATGTGTACGCTATGACACAAACAAGCACAATGGTGTATGTTCCCTGGGATTACAGCCATTTAAAATACAATAGATGTGTTGCAAGAAAAAAAAACAACAACAGAAAAACAAACTTCAGGGAAACAGCACGAAACACCCAAATGATAAGCAGTAGGGCACAAAGGCCCTTCAGTTTCTCTGGTTTCTAAAGATGGCGAGTTTAAATTACCTTTCTATTAAAACACTTCAAAGAAAACAAATTTTACTTCTTTCTGTAATGATCAAAAAATAGTCTTTTCTCCTCATTTAGAAATGACCAGCCATTAACAGCGACATCTGGCAGAATGATCAGGACGGTTTTTTATTTTTTTTCCCCTTGAAATCCTCTTAGATATAAAATGAGAGAGAGAACCAGAATGTGCAAAGCCCAGGAGTGGGCGGCCTATCGCGTGCTTTCCTCTAAGCAAGAGGGAGCAAAGGAAATTTAAGCATGCTTTCGGCCACCTCTGGGTTCAAATCTGCAGTTTGGTTTTAAAACGATTTCTTAAATTAAATGTAATCCTCTTCAAACTGTAAAGAAGGCATACGGTGATAAACCATAGGTGACTCCTCATCCTTGACCCCCAAGCCTCTCTGTCTCAGAAGTCACCGCAACTATGACTTTCCAGATGTGTTCATACGAATCCAAGCATATTATACACAGAATAAGCTCTTCTTAAAACATACACACACACGAATGCGAGCACATCAAACATACTTTGCTGTAGCCTGGATGTTCACTTAACACTGTATCTTGTTCATCTTTCAGTATGAGTATTAGATATACTCCATTCTCTGCATAGACTTTCATTTAATAGAAATATTGAAGCAGTCTTCTCATTAGTGGACGCTTGGGTTGTTCCAGGTTTTTTGCTATTGGAAACTCTGCCCCGTATACACAGATGGCGTGTGCATGACCACTCTACACAGACATCTATACATTACAAAAATAAAAGGTATATACCTTTAAAATTTTTATAGATATGTACAAATTGCCATCCAAAATGATTGAACTAACCTATACTTCCAACACCAAGGTATAAATGTGCCTATTCCGCACACCTTAACCCACACTATGTATGATCAAACTTTAACATTTTTGCTAATCTGATCTATGAAAAATGGAATTTCATGTTTAATTTTGAACTAAATGAAAAGGAAAGCAATTTACTGATGTTTGTGGGAGGCAGTGAAAACAGGGCTTAGAAAGAAATTTCTAGCATTGAATGCATACCTGAAAAAAAAAGATCTAAAGTGAATAATCTAAGCTCCCACCTTAGGAAACTAGAAAAAGAAAATTAAATCCAAAATAAGCAGAAGAAGTAATAAAAATTAGAGCAGAAATCAATAAAATTGAAGATAGATAGGAAATCAAGAGAGAAACATCAAGGAAATCAAAAGTTGGTTCTTTGAAAAGATCAACAAAATTGATAACCGCTAGTCAGGCTAATCAAGAAAAAAGAGAGAAGACACAAATTACTAATACCAGAAATGAAATAGAGGGCATCGTTACTGATCCCATGGACAATAAAAAGCTAATGAAGGAATATTACGAACAATGCTCTGCCCCCAAATTTGGTAACTTAGTTGAAACAGACCAATTTCTCAAACGACCCTATCTACCAAAACTCACACAAAGAGAAATAATCTGAAGAGGCCTATAGCTATTAAAGAAATCGAATCAGTTAATAAGCTTCCCAAACAGAAGGCACCACGCCCAGATGGGTTCATTGCTGAATTCTACCAAATATTTACGGAAGAAATGATACCAGTTCTCTACAATCTCGTTCAGAAGACAGAGGCCAAGGGAATACTAAACTCATTCTATAAGGTCAGCATTACCCTAATAGTAAAATCAGTGAAAGACATTACAAGAAAGAAAAACAACAGACCAGTATCTCTTATAAATACTGTTGCCAAAATACTCAAAATATTAGCAAATAAAATCTAATAATGTATAAAAAGAATCACAGCACCATGACTAAGCGGGATTTATTTCAGGTGTGCAAGGCTGGTTCAACTTAATGGGACAATTTAATTATATAGTCAATTTTTTAAAATTTCTTTCTTGGCCTTTTCCCCCCCCTGAAGAAACTTCCTAGTCTCATTTTGTTTATTTTTTTCAGGTGATCTATAAAATCATTTTTACAACTGTAAATTGAATGTCCTCTGAGTAAACTGGTTTGAATTCATGTCCTCAAAGAGGCTGGGACATCACCAGGACATCACGCCCTCCTGAGGGATGGAGGCAAAGTGTGACCCTGGAAAGGAAGGGCTGGGGGGCTGGAGGGCTGGCTCAGAGTCCTCCTGTGAAGTGGCCAGCAGGGAGCAGGGCCCACTGCCAAAAGAAGGACCTCACAGGCAAGAGCTGCAGCCAAGGAGTGGCCAGGCCCAAACCGCCCGCTGAGGGCAGATCAAAGGCAGGCAAGAGGCTCTGGTCTTCACAGCTGAGTGACAAAAGAGAAGAAAGTGATAGCTTCCAGGGCAGACGGTGTCATGTGGGCAACAGGAGACCTGGGCCGGCCTCTCCAGGGCTGCCTCCCAGCTCCACGCAGAGAATGTGCCCAGCAAATCTATGATGGACAAATAAATAACTATGTGATGACTGAATCCAGGAGGGCGAGGGAGGGGCAGGGGCATGGAGAGAGGACCGAAGGGGTGAGATAAACTCCTGGGCATCGAGGGGAAGGAGGTCGGATGTGCCGTTCAAAGCAACGTGAGCCTCTCCGCCCCGAGAACCACAGCAACATACTCGCAAGGGGCAGAAGCCCCACCCAGAGATGTGGCTGACAAGAATCTTTATTCCTTTCTGCCCCTCTGTGGACCACCTCCCAGCCTCCCACTCCAACTTATCACCTTACAGGCCCCAGGAGATGTCTGTGGAATAGGTTGGAGTCTGGCTTTGGACATGTGTTCCTGGGGGAATAAGTTCCAAGTTAGTGGTGGCTGACTCCTGTGGAAACCACAGCCGGTGCTAGGATGGCACAGAGGGAAAGAGTGACAGGCCAGGTGCAAGGCCAGGTGTGAGGCCAGGTGCGAGGCCAGGTGTGATGTCACGTAGCCCTAGTCTGCTCCCAGCCCTGCCACCCACCAGCTGTGCGGCTTCAGCCAAGGAAGGGCCCCTCTGCATGACATATCATGTGAATTAAGTGACACGGCAAATATAAAGGGCCTGGTGTGTAGTAGGTGCTCAAGAAATGTTAGGTTGTTTCCACTCCAGTTCTTTGAGGGCCTTTCCAGCTACAGCTGGGGTCTATGAGGAACTAAACGGGTTTCTGCAGCAGGCACTGCTTTGAACACTAAATCTCAACAATGCTGGGAAAAAAAGTGTCCTGAGTTCCAAACTGTCAATTTATCCAGAACCTTTGGAACCCCCAACCTCCTGGCTGTCCCCAGAACATCAGTTGCGGACAGACAGCACCCTGCGTGGCCTGCCCTGGGAGGCTATTCCTGAAGATGAAGGAAAGACAATCACGAGGCTGTAAGCGCCAGATACTGGATAGGCTGTTTAAAGAGCAGGGGCCACAAGGCACTGGCTCAGGGGACACGTGAGTGACATCTCCCACTGGCCAGGAAGTAAGCCTATGGTATGAGTCCTACCATGCATGTGGCACCATGCTGAACCTTTATAATGGTTATTCCTGGGGCCCTCACGACAACCTGTGTGTGGGGGGTGGGGCATGCGGGGAGTGGTAATTATTGTCCTTACAGAAGGGGAAAACAAACTGAAGTGTCCAAAAGGTGCCACAGCCAGGCCTGGAAAGCAGATAGTCCATTTTGTCCCACATGCTGCAGGCTGGCACACACAGAAATGTCAGAATGACCTTCCTGAGACTGGCTGGAACATTCTAGAACCACAGCCTCAGTCTCGCCTGGCCAGATGGTGCATCTGGAGGCTGTATAACAGCCGGGGCTCCTGAAAAAGTCTGGCCAGGGGCCTTTTAGATCCCACAGTGGGGTAGTGGGTATAAGAAACACCCAGCTTATTACCTTGCTGTTGGCTGTCCACATGCCACAGCCCCTCCGCTGTCCTTGGTCACCTTCTGCCTCCCGGACATCCGCTCTGACACCGGCTGCCAGGCAGGAGACTCTCACCATCTGGATTTGGAAGATGACCACCACTGGAGGAAAATTATCCTATTAGCTTTTCAAACTCTGGGAGGGCAGGGATTTGCTTCAGATCCAGGGGTGAGGCCTGGCAAGAAGCCGGCGGCAGAGGCCCAGTCCTCAAAGGCCAGCCGATTCTTCACGGCTCCCAACCCTCCAGGGGCAGGGGGCCACTCCCTATTCCTTTAATTCTAGCTCGATTCTCCATCTCTGGCCTGCCCCGCCCCGCCCCGCCGCCCCACACACGTTCCCTCGCACTCCATTTCCGACCGCAGACTTCCCAGCACGTCCCTGTGCAGGCTCGGTGGAGAAATGTGTGAAGAAATCTGAGCGACATTTGTCCTCTTTCCACCTCTGCTTGTAACGACAGCCGCCCCTTCCCACTCTCCCTGGGGTATCTTCGGTCTCCAGGTCTCTTCTTTAGGACGCCCCTCCCGCTTCCCATAAACCTCCCAGCGGGTTTTGGGACTTGGCTGTGCCGCTGGGGGCGCGCTGCCCGGCTGACCCGGGAGCGGAACCCCAGGCGGGGGCGAGGAGGGCGTGGGGGGCGAGCGCCCGGGCCTGCGGTGCTGGCTGCCAGGGGCCGCGAGGGGGCGCCCGACACCACCTCTGCGGGTCCGAGGCGCCCCGCTGGCTGGACCCCCCGAGAATGTCGGGGCGGGGGCAAGGAAAGAGAGGAGCGAGGCCGCAGGACAGGCAGGTGGATGGAAACAGAAAGAGGGGGTCAGGAGGGGGCCCTGAAGAAGAGAGGGACGTGGAGACCGGGAGACAGCCGAAAAACTAGGAAAATTCGAGAGAGCACGAAGGAAGGAACGGCGGGGACAGGGACAGGAAGGGAGCAGAAACCAAGTGGCTGGCGCCACTGCTCGCGGCCTTTCTACTGTCCTCCCGCTGCCCCTGTTCCCCCAATGGGCGGGAAAGGGGGATCCGGGCCGGCGGGCCGTAGTGACGTCAGCCGCTGGTACCCGCCGCATTTTGGCCCCGCGGCTCCTGGCATCGTAGGACGCGGGCGGCCGGGTAGCCCTCGGCGGCGGTGCCAGGCGCCCCGCGCAGCCACCCCGCACGCCGGGCGCGCTCCCGCAGCTCCGCGCCGCCCCGCACCCTGCAGCCCCCTGGGCGCGCTCCCGCAGCCCTGCAGGCCTGGGCGTGTTCTCACAGCCCGCACCCCTGCAGGCTCTGCTCCCCTAGGGCCGCGTGCCCTGAACATGACTCAGCGCTTTCGTGAGGCTGGGTTTCAGAGGGCCATCCGAGGCCGCGGGGACCCCAGGAGAGGAATGGGCCGCCACACATGCCCTCTCTCTAGGCGGGGTGGGTCTTGCCGGGGTTGGGGGCAGGTATAATCACTTGTTCATTAACTCGAGGGCGCTGACGGAGAACCTACTGTAGGCAACAGGAAGAGGGCTGGAGGGGTCCACAGCCTGTGGGGTGCATCCAGATCCCTCCTGCTGCCGGAGTTTGCAGATAAGAAGATAGACCTTTTGGAGACGTTTGGGAGTTTGGGGTGCACTGCGGGCCTGGGATGCAGGCTGCAGGAGAGACAAAGAGCTCCTGGCCTGGGCTGGGGAAAACAGGGTCCCAGCCACTGGGGCAGATTGGGGTGACCTTGGAGGCTCAGGTATGTGGACAAGATTTTAAAGGATGAGAAGAGGGACCCCCAGGAAGAGGGGCTGGCCTTACGGCAGCTGGGAAGTAGGGAACCTGTTGGATGTCCAGAGGAGAGAGAGAGTAGTGGTTGAGAGTCGGGGACCCCAAATTAGCCAAGGTGAGGCCGTTATTTGGTGAAGAGCCTCAGCAGGGTGGCCTGAGGCAGGGACACAGTGAGCAGGCTGCTGCGGTGGTCCGGGCAGTAACTGGAGTGGACGTGAGACGAGGGCAGTGAATGGCCTGGCTCGGGCAGTGGAGTCTCTGATGCTGAGGGCTGGTGGACGCTGCCTCTGTGCTGGGAAACCAGCAGGTCTCCTTCCCTGACCCGGGCAGGGGATGGAATGAGATGACCCTTCCCAGGGCCCCGGGGGGTCAAGGTTCCCAGTGCACTCTTGGGACCCACTTCTTAGTGTTGCTCTGTGCATTTGACCTTCTGTTGTGTGTGTGTCCTTCACACTCATGGAAGAGTGCCCCCGCCTGTCTGAAATTTGTTGAATGAATGAATGAATGAATGAATGAGTGAGCAAGCAGAGAGAGGCCAGTGATGGGTGTATGTGGTTATCAGTGTGCAGGACAGGACGCACGATTACGTCTTCAGCACGGGCTGTTTAGTGAGGCTGAGGAGGTGGGCTGGGCTGGGAATTGAAGCCTGGGGTCCCCGAGGGCAGGGAGGACAGGCCCCGGCTGCCCTCTTCCTGGATCCCCACTGCCTGCCTAGCTCAGAGCTCTGGCTTCTGGATCTAGTTCTGCCGATAAGTTGCTGTGAGAATTGGGGTGTGCCCTACACCCCCTCCATTCATTCTGCCACACTCCGTTGAACCCACACCATGTGCCACTCCAGACTCCTGGCAGGTGCCATGGAGAACTGGGCACTGCCTCTGCCCTCCTGGAGCTCTCCGTCCCCGGGAGGGGCACACACGCTGCCAACGTGGTAAGATACGGGGTGGCCAAGGACTGCAGGGAGTGGAGAGGTGACAACTGTCCAGATAGGTCCCCAGCTAACAGCTCAGAAGACAACCTCATCTCTCATCTGTGCCGACAGGCTTAGAGCTGTGTCCTCTGTGCCTCAGTTTCTTCATCCACAGGTGACACCGAAGGCCCCTGAAGTCTCCCGCAGGCTGGAGGCCCATGCCTCTACGACAGGTCCTTTCCACTGCCTCCTACCTCCCACAGAAAGGGCAGAGAGACCGGACTCACTCTACACCAATCCCCCAGGAGTCTAGGCCTGTAGACCCTTCCGACCAGACATGGAGCCCGAGGTCTGCCAGAGGCCCAGCCAGCTGCTACTGGTGGTGGCCTCCTGGAGCTCAGGGCCCAGCCCAAGACCTTCCCCAACACACCTGAAGTCCAGACAGCAGCAGAGAGCCCCGAGCGGACAGTTTGTGCTGGCAGCAGGGGAAGGGCATGAGGGCCAGGAAAAAGGGGACAGAATCCCCAGTACTCATCCTCTGACCTGGAATCATGCAGCAGACCGCTGGGGCGAAGCCAGGAAAGGGATCGTGGTGGAGGTCATCCCACAAATCGAGTTCTAGATCCAGCAGATAAAAGGGCGTAAAGTTGAGAGTGGACCGTGGGAAGTCGGCTTTCCAGAAGTCTGGCCGGCTGGAGGTACAGCAAGTGTCCAGGGACACTGCTCCAGCCTGACCCACCCTTCCTTGAGGAGGTGGCACTGCTGGTGCTGTCGCTGATTCGGGTGCCAGCCTGGGGGGCCCAGCATATGTAGCCAACTGTCTTCTCGAGCGGGAGTGCAGAAAGGGTTGGCATGACTTCAGGACGGTGCAGTTCTGCTGGCGGGGGCCAGAGTTGGAGATGCAGCCCACGGGACCCTGAAAGTCATGGGGGAGGTTCCCCAGGTGAAGGGGGAGAGTGGGAGGGTGTTCATTCAAAGTAGGGCACAGGGGTAGGGGACGGAGGGTGGAGATCATGGCTTTGCGTGTCTGGTCACAGAGGGAAGGGTCGGTGGGAAGAAGAGTGTGGGCTGGGCCGGGACTCGATTGTGCTCACAGGGCCTGCGGATTCTTCTGTAGTGAGGGAAGGCACCACAGTGTTCTCAACAGATGAGTGGCAAGTGCCCTTGAGAGGGGTCACAGTCGCCCCCAAACCTCCCCAGTACTGAGCAAGCCAGGTGGGTCCCCACCTCCATGCTTCGCCCACCCCCCTCTGCCCGGGAACGCCTTTCCTCGCTGCATCCTGCCGAATACCCACGCCGGCTCTTCTGGAAACACTCTCTCCTTCAAATACACTCAGGTCTCGCCAGCTTAGCAAAGCTCCCCTTGGCCCGTCTTCGCCACTGCCCACACGCCCCTTCTTTTCTCCTGATTCTGAGCTCTGAATTGGCTGCCTGCTCTCGGTCTATGGGTTCTACCCGCACCGTGCTACAGAAATGCCATGGGAGGCCTGGAGCCCTCCTGAGGAAAAGCTTCCTGTGCCCACTCCCGCCTGGTGGCCCTCAGGGCAGGCTCCTTGGGGCAGGGCCTGCCAGGAACAGGTGTGTGGGGAGCGGGGAGGGGCCCTAACAATGGCCCTTCTCCAAAGCTTGGTCTTTGCTCCGTCCTCTCCTCTCCTGCCTCACTTCTGGAAGAGTCCAAGCATCTCTGGGCTTTAACTTTTCCCTTCGTCCTGGTGGCCCTGGGACTGTATCTTAGCCCAGCTCTCTCTCTTTCCGGTTCGTGGTATCTACTCGCCCATGGACTCCACTGTCTCCACGGCATAACCTGGGGTGACCTCTACAGGACACAGCTAACGCTGCGTCGTCTCCTCCCCTCCCCAGATTGGCCCCTCTTCATTTACTAATTCATATGCTCATTCACTCGTCTGTGAATTCTGCAAGCCTCTGAACCCTTCACTGCCCTCGGGTTCCCAGGCTGGATTCGTTAGTTATCAGTTTGTGGTCGCATCTTTGCTTGTCACTCATGCCAGTTTCTTCTCCTAGGCTGAAATCCCCCTTCTCAAGTCCCGGTGAAGGTCATCACAGGTCATCTATGTGGCATAGTCCGGGAACTGGACTGGGAGTCTGGTGGAGGTCAAGTTTAAGCCTAGTGCAGGGACTGCTGCTCTCTCTCTGAGCATCGGCTGGGCTCTGACACCCTCGGGCCATGAAGACACACGACTCCAGAGATAGGGTGAGACCACCGAGGTCAGTTTCATCCTCTGTAAAATAAAGATGTCGGGCCTGCTCGCCGGTCCATGCCACTTGGAACCAGGTGTCACAGTGACCCTCCTGCCCCCTCTCTCACTCTCTCTTCACCTTCTTCTTCTCCGTGACTTGATTTTTCTCCCAAACCCTGTCTCAGACAAGAGCTCCCTGCACCAGAGGGTGGCAGGGTCATTGAGCTGAGTCTTTGGGTCAGGGGCTGGGGAGACCCTCAATGTCCCATTTCCCTCAATAAAAACCGCACATGGAACAGGGAGCCTAGAGAGACCCAGGGACCGTGGATGGGGGTGGGAGTTCTGGCTCACGCACCCCTCTGCACCCCACCCCTTCTCTCCCAACCCTGCCTGGCCTGGTGGGACAGTCCCACCAGGGACAATCATTAGTCAAATACCGGGCACTGGGGCGTTAGGCTCCTCACATGTCTCCTAGCCTAAGCCAGGGGGACAGGGCCAGTGCCCCAGGCATGTCCTGGTGCACAGTGGGGCAGGGCCGGGAAGGGACAGCTGAGCTGGGCACGGCTCTGTCCTGGCGACCTCACAGCTACGGTGCAAACAGGTAAAAGGCCTGTTTGCTGACCCTGTGGGCTGGGGGGGCGGGTAATAACAGATGTGGGGGGGCCTTGAATGCCAGTTTCTCCACACCCGCCCTGCCTCTTGGCTCTCTGTGATCCTCGCTTCAGGACCTAGGCCCCAGGGGAGTTAGTGACCAGGAGGAGCAGATGAGAATGAGGAAGGCCAGGTCTCTTCCACCTTCCGACATCCCTTCCTCCTGGTCCCGAGTCCTCCCTCCCTCCCTCCTCACCTGGCTCGCACCTGCCACGCCTCCCGCTCAGCTTCAGCTGGCACCCAAGCCCCCTCACCACCCAAACCCACAGGTCAGCAAGGGGCTGCCTGGGGCTTTCCTCAGAGGCCCACTGACCAGGACGCTCTCTCCCCACCCTCTGCCCCCGGGGCTTCGGGGACCTCCTCAGCCCCAGCTGCGGAGAACTCCTTGGATTTTACTGCCGGTAGTTGCATTTGGCCAAGGCTTCTTAGCTGTTTCCCTACCTTTTATCCACCTGCTCAGCCAGCACATTCATTCATGCATTCATTCATTCATTCATTCATTCATTCGTTGAATACTTAAGACGCTGGGCCAGGTGCTTTATGCTGCGAGTGTAGGAGTGAGCAGGACAGGCGGGTTCTCTGCCCTCGGGGGTCTGCAGACTTTGGGAGCGTCTGAGGCTGAACACTCTCAGGCGGGTCACTCTTCCCCACCACTTACTTCCCCACTCACCTACCTGGGCCCGACACAGGGCCACGGTTCACTTTAAGCAGGTTGGAAAGAGCTGGAATGCCAGGTGGGCCTGGGGACAGGGTTTGGTGCCCAGAGTGAGGCAGGGACAGCGGTGGGGGCAGAGTGGCCTGGGGCAAGGGCAGGGCCACTGACAGAGTCTGTGGGTGGCTGGGTAAGGGGCGGAGGGCACCTGGCAGCCAGCCTCTCTGCCTCAGCTTAATTCCCTGGGCAAACAGCCTTTCCGGGAGGGCTGTGGGCAATGCTGTGGCTTCAAAGAGCCCTGGGGGCCATGGGCGGGGTGGGCCGTATGCAGGGAAGCCTGCCTCCCCAGTTTCTGGAATTCTTACTTTCCTGGGAGCTCAGCCCCCTGCTTTGTTCAAGGGGAACACATCTGGGGCTCGGACCCTGGCCACCCTACTGCCCTCAGAACGGTCAGTTGGGGCGAGAGACTGTGCTGGAGCTGGGGGGTGGGACAGCGAGACCGTCAGCCCTGCCGTCAGCCCCCTTGGTTAACATGCACCCTACTTTTTCCTGTCCCCCCTCCCCCGGGCTAGTTGACAGTGACCTCCAGCTGGTCCCTGCCCGATGCTGACGCACCCAGGAAAAGCTCAGGTCCCAGCACGCCCGTCGAGGTGGCTCTGACCCGACCCACCTGCGAGCCACAGAGCGGGACAGACCCAGGTGCCCTGGAAGACTAGTGACCCCTGGGGCTTCCGTGTGCCTCCTCGACTCCCCCTGGTCAGCACAGCCCCAGCATGGGTGGCCTCACAGAAAGCCCTCCCCCACCCCGGGGTGCCTCCCCTCACTATCACTGTGTTTTCCTCTTCATCACACAAGAATGTGTCCGCAGGACCTGGGGCCGCTCTCCCACCCCATTGTTAATGCAGGCACCTCCCCACACTCCCACCCTGACAGGCCCAGGCCTGCCCCATGGGGCCGGCCCACTTGCCCCTGCCGGGCGTCCAAATACACCTGTTTACCTTCGGGCCTCAGCCCAAGATGGAAGTGCACCTGACTCCTGGCCACCTCTCCTCGCACCCGCCCTCACACCCCTTCTTTCCTGCCCTCCAGCTCACCCTCTTCCTTCTGAAATCCAGTGTCCCCAGTGTGCCTGGCGGAGGTGGGGGATGGGGAGCAATCGCTGCCCCCGCCTCAGCTCTGCAGGTGCCTGGCCTTTTGCTCCGGGACGGCTGGAGTGTGGGACGACAGGAAGCCCCGAGAGTCACTGGAGCCTGGAGCTGGGGGTGACCTGTCCCGTGGGACAGGATGTGCCCTGGGCCGGAGGCGGAAGAGGGCCCCCAAGGTTCAAGCTCTTGCCCTCTCCATAGATCCATTCCTGGCTGGGGCATCCACAGGGGAGGCAGGATGGGACAAAGGTGGCAAGTCAGGGGGTAGACGAGTAGCTCCTTGCTTTGGGAAGGGCTGTCCCCAACACCCAAGAATGACGTAGTTCAAGGGTTTCTTGCCTCAGAGGTGGGGACCAAAGGAGAAAAGGAACCTGCTCAGAGAGCTTGAGTCATGGGCTCCAAGCCACACAGCTCAAAAGAGACAGGGCTGCTCGATGCAACATGTGACCCTGGATTGGGACATTGGTCCAGAGAGGTGCATTGGCCAGGCGGTGGGCAGGACCTGGAGGCAGTCTGCAGTGGGGGGGGGCTTGCCAGGTCCATGCTGATTCCCCGATGGTGAAGGTGGCACTGGGGCTATGTAGCAGTGTCCTTGCTCTAAGGAAATACACACTAAAGTAGTTCTCACTAATGGGGCATCATGCCTCCAACTTACTGTTAGATGCTGCAAAATATATCTTGATTGGATTACTTCGAACCCACAAGTGAATAGGAGGTAAATGAACACCTTTTTAATAAAGCAGCCCAGCCACGGCCCAGAGCAGGGATGGGTAGGAGGGACCTCGCTTTCCATCTCCCCGAGGCTGCCTGCTCAGCTCTGTGCTCCAGAGCCCTTCCGAGCCCTCTCGCCTTTGGTAGCCTCTGGGAACTCTTAAACGTGCTGATGCCAGGGCCCCGACCCCAGAGATTCTGGTCCCGGGAGCAGGGATTTTTAGGAGCTCCCTCTGTTCCTCCCTGCGGCCAAGAGTGAACTGGAACCTCTGTTTGGGGGGTTCTGCTTGCCCCTGACCTTGCCCCTTCTCCCCCAGCATGGCCTAAGCAGAGGGTGTGGATCTGGGGACACCAGCATGCCCCACCTGTCAATTCTGCCCCTTTGGCCAGGGCTGGAGGCTGATCCTGGGGGCCAGTGGAGAAGGCCAGAGGTCCCGTTGTTTCCCCAACCCTGGGGGCCATGGAGATGAAGGCTGCTGGGTGGTGGGGGAGGGAGGGAGGATTTGCTTGTGGGGCAAAGGAAGTCTCAGAGCTGAGGCAGCCTTCTCAGCCCGCTGTGGGAAGGGGGTGGGCTGGCTTCTGGGCTCTGTCAGGCCCCAACCCCGCTGGCCCTGCGCTGTGTGCAGCCCTTCTGAAATATTTGGAATAATTAGCAAGTGAAAGCAGCAAGTTAGCAAGGGAATGCCAGGCTGGCCTCAAGCCAAGCTCGAGTGAAGGAGAAGAAAAGGGCTTGGTGGAGAAAGGCATCCGTGGAGGCCGAGGCCGGGCAGGATTGTGTAGGAACAGTGCCCGTTTGTGCCAATGTGCGAGTGTGTGTGTGTGTGCGTGCTGGGGGAGGAGCTGAGAAGCACGAGGGTGTGTTTGCGGGTCTGGGAGGGGAGGTGGTTTCCAGGCAAAGCTGGGGTGAGGGGATTGAAAGGTGCCCCTGTCACCCATTTCCTGTGTCTCTGTCTCCTCATCAGAGCCCTGCGGGCTGGTTCCTGGCAGAGCAGACCTGCCCGTGGGAGTGAGTGGGGAAGCGGGGTCTGGACACTCGGGGTGCCCTGGCCACCCGCCTCCTCCAGCCTCGAATTGGGCCCTGGGGCCGGGGCCCTCTGACCTCACACCTTGTCCGTCCAAGAGAGGACCCAGGGAGGGAGGTGCTGGAGACGGGCCCAGGCTGGGGACCGCAGACTCCAGCAGACAAGCCCAGGCAGGCCCTCGCAGCGGGGGACGCATGAGCAGAGCCCTGGGCAAGCTCAGCCTGTGCGATTCCCCAGGGCCGGGGAGGCATACTCCTGGGGGGCTGTGGGTGCAGCTCTCCCCATTGTGCAGATGGAGGTACTGAGGCCCAGCCTGCAGGGAACCCCTTGAGGGCTGCCTCTTCACCCCTTTTTCTCTGGGGACACAGAGGTTGTGGGGAATTCATCAGGGGGCAGGCGCTTCTTCAGGCCTTCCATGACCCCCGCACCTTCCTCCCCGCTGTCCTCTTTGTCACTGAAGTCCCCTCTCCTAAACTGTCCCTCACCTTTTCCTGAAGAAAGTTGCAAGCAGGTCCATTTTCAGATTTAAAAAAATTTTATTTTCAAAAAATTTATTGTAAATAACGTTCCATGAAAAAGGTTAAATTGCCCCATGGGGCAGGAGAGTGGATGTGGGATGCAGCCCCAGGGGGCTCAGGGTGGAGCAAGACACTCCCTCCCACGAGTGCGGGCAGGGGCACGGGCGACACCCCCTTCCTGGTCCCAGTGGCTCGAGCCATCTCAGCATCCCTGTTAAGCCTCAGCTATAGCTATACTCACTACGTTAGTCTGTCTGTCCCCTCCCCTCTGCAGCTCGGCTGCCCCTGCTCCCCCCCCCACCCCTCATCTCTCAGGTCCCCAACTCCCCTTGCTGCTCTCTCAGCCTCCAGTCGGCTCAAAATGAAGAGTTTCCACCCCTCTGTCCCATTCCTCTGGAGATGGGGCCAGGAGAAGCACCCTGAGAAAATTTCTTTGCCCCACTCTGGCACTCCCCACTCGTCCGCTTCTCTCAAGCTCTTCTCTGGCTTTCCCCATGCCTTTATTCACTGTCTTCGCCTCGGCCCCAGCCCCTGGGAGGCTTTGTCTGCAGAGGCCTCTAGGGGTTAATTTACGGGGTCACCCACTGAAGAGGCATTTGTTGTACCCGGGAACTGATAGAGACCCGGGGAGGCAGCTACGGTGGGGGGTGCTGGTGGGAGGAGGAGGAGCACCGGGAGCCTGGAGCCGAGGGGTTGGGGGCTGGGCCCTGTCCTGTTGCTCCCCGGCCAGGGCAGCGCCCCTCCAGGCCGCTGCTCTCACAGTGGGGGGCTCTTTAGCCGGTCCCTGGCGAAGGGAAGATGAGGGTCAATGAAACACTGTGTATGGGGGGGCTGGGGTGGGGAGGCAGCAGTTCTTGTCCTGAGCCCCAGTTCTCAGCCTCCTGGGCTGTCTTCTGAGGGCAGCCCGGGCTAGGGACCGTGTGGCCTCGTGGGGCCAGCCTCGGGAGACTTGGCCCAGCCCCTGCCTGGGCGGTAGGATTCTATCGGCCTGTGTTGGGGGGCAGTCTGGGCACTGACTTGGGTGCTGTCCGGAGGTGGGGCGGGGCCTGGCCTCTTACAAGAAGGCGCCCACACTGGCCCAGTCCTGCAGGTCGGCAGCCAGGGCAGCATCCCCGGCCTCGAAGAGGGGCTCCGGAGGCAGGCAGCCACTGCCACTCTCGTCCCAGGGGTGCTGCAGGAAGGACGTGGCCAGGAAGGTCTCGTCGAAGTCCAGGCTGTCGGCAGCCTGCTCCACTGAAGGCCCCCAGGTGGCGGGGCAGTCGATGTGGCGGCCGTGGACGGTGAGGTCCACGTCCCCGTGCGAGGCGGGGCTCAGCGGGGGGCTCAGCTCCAGGGCCTCCAGCGTGCCCAGCTCCTCACCCAGAGTGCTGGTGTCGAAGACGGCCTCCCAGTCAAAGTTGCCTTTGAGGGGCTCCAGCTCACCCTGCTCCTCCTGGGTCAGCAGCAGGGTGCTGGGGGGCCGCGGGACCTTGGCCACCCGCTTGGGCAGCGGCTGTTTGCGCTTATGGCCAAGCCTGCCCTCGCCCACACCCCAGCCCGCCTCCCCGGTGGCCTCCTCGAACTCCCGTAGCAGCTGCTGGGCCTCGGTGTTCACGGTCAGCGGCCCGGCCCATGGGGCAGCGCTGGGCTCCTGAGCGGCCTGGCGGGCGAAGGCCGGGTGGATGTGGACCTGGGGCAGCCGCCGCTTCTTAAAGGCCCCGCTAAGCAGGCGCTCGGCGTACTGAGGGTCGATGCGCCAGAAGCCCCCCTTGCCTGGCTCGTCCTTCTCTCGAGGCACTTTGATGAAGCACTTGTTCAGGGACAGGTTGTGGCGGATGGAATTCTGGGCACAGGGAGAGAGGAGAGACAGAGGACGGCTGGGTGAGTGGGAAGGAAGGGTTGGTGACGTGTGGCTGCTAATGCTCCTACGTGTCCTCCTACCATCTCCTCTCTGATGAGGGAGGAGGGATGGAGGCACTGCTCTAACGGGGAGGCTCTGGGACACCAGCCACAGGGCACCCGGAGCCAGGAGTGCTGTCGGGGGCTTTTGTTCCCTGTTGCCAGGATATCTGCCTGCTCAGTCATCCGAGCCCTGAGCCGCGGGTCGGCTCTCAGTGCCACCTCGTCCTGCCCTCCCTCCCTTACCCCACTGCTTGTGGCCTCTGGCCAAAGGCCTCAGCTCCCCCAGGGCCTGGATGGCCATCTCCCTCCTTCTGGTCCTGGCTGGCCCTCTCCGTGTGTGAAGTGCGTGGTTCAGGGTGAGGGACACTGGGCAACCGAGGGTGTGTGTGTGTGGTGTGTGCGCTCACGCGCGAGTGTGTGTAGGGATGAAGTGTGGCGGGATCTCATGACTTTCCTTGTTTGTTGAGCCAGCTGCTGGCCTGGGCCCTAACTGCCCGTGGCCCCCTCCTCCCACCCCAAGCTGTGAGGCCCCAGTTGATTATTACCCAGCGAAGGGCAGAGTGCTCATTTCCTGGGCCCATTTTCCAAAGCTCAGGCTTGGAAGGCGTGGGGTTGGGTGGGGGTCTCCGCTTTCTCAGCGAGGCTACAGACGGCACTGCCCTGGAGTCAGGGCCCAAGCGAGTGTGGAATAGCTTGGGACTGTAATCCTGCCGCCTGCTGTCTACAGATGCCCCAGGGAAGAATCTGGGCATCCTCAGAGCCTCTGTCCCCAACTTGCCCCCAATCATGATGGATGAAGATACTCAGGGCAGGGCAATGTCTGCCCCATCTCAAATCACCATCTAGCCTAGCTCATTCCTAGGTACGTAGTCTTGTCCAAATGTGGGCGGCAGGGCGGATGGGTACCCCCTGACAAGGCTGGGATGTTTACACGGTGGCCTGGCCCCTTGGCTGCTCTGTGCCAGGTTCCGGAGACTTGGAACATGAAGCCAGTGCTGGAGGCAGAGCCCCAGTGGAAAGCACCTGGCTCAGGTAATTGTTCCCCTAGGGAGGTTGCCTGAGAGGAGGGGGAGGAGTGGAGGCAGGAAACTGGGGAGGGGTTTGGGAGGGGGGTTGGGACAGCAGCTTTAGGAAGGCCTCACAACCTCTCCACTGGGACACAGCTGGCCTTCACACCCCATGGCACTCCCCTCCCCCCCAGCCAAATGCATGTAGGCAGGACAGAGAGCTTGGCAGGGGGGCCAGGCTCCAGCTTCTACTTCTGAGTCAGGTCCTGACAAACTGTCCTTGGGCAAGGCAGTGTCTAGGAATTCTAGGACTTGGGATAAAAATGTGTTCCTCAGTCTCCGCCTTCCCCCCCCAAGGGGATTGTGTCTGGCCCTGGTCTTTGGGCTGGGCCTCCTGGATGAGTGACAAGTGCTTGCCCTTTGAACCTCGGCTTTCATACCTCTAAAGCCCTTGAACATCCTCCCTCCTTCCTCTCTGAAGCCAAATGAGGGGCAGTTTCCAGCCCTGGGCTCCTTGGAGGTCCTTCCTCCATGGCCTTCCTCCCTTGGGGCCCTGGCTGCACTGCCCATACTTGGCCTGCGGACCTGGGACCTGAGTCCTGTACGCTGCTCAGGAGTGGAGAGGGGAAAGGGAGTGGGGAGGGAGCGGCCGCAACCCGCGCCTCCCCTACCTGCCAGGTGGGATCTGCATGGCGGAAGTAGCAGAAGTTGTCCGTGATCCACTTGTAGATGGCGGACAGAGTGATCTTGGTGGCCTTGCTAGCCTGCATGGCCATGCAGATGAGCGTAGCGTAGGAATAGGGTGGCTTCACGTGCGGATTGGTGGCATAGTCCACGTCGTCGGGGGGCGGGGCCTGCAGACCCGGGGGCGAGCTCCGCGACGTGCACGACGACGTGGGCTTGCCTGGAGTGTGCGGCTGCCCCAGGCAGGCGGGATCGGCCGCCAGGGGGGACCCTGGTGCGGCCGAGCCTGGCACCTGGTGGTAGCCGTGGGGGTCAGTGCCCCCCGGGGGCAAGGCGGGGGCCTTGGCGTTGAGAATGGAGAATTCCTGCAGCCACTGCAGGCTGGTCAGGCTGTCATCCAGGGCGTCGGGCTCCTCCAAGCCTCCCTCGGGCCGGGCCTCCTCCGCTCCGGAGAGGCGTAGCCAGCTCTCCGCCATGTCTGCGGGGACTCTCGGAGGGGGTGGTCAACATCCACGGGCTGAGCCGAGGGTGGCCCGCCACGCTCTCCGGCCCGCTGACTCCCGCGGCTCCAGTTACACAGCCTCCCGGACGCGCGCTTCCATCCCGCAACCCGGGGGTCGCCGCCTCCGGATACGAATGTGGGGCCTGCGGGGACACAGCGGGAGCTGAACACTCCTCCCTCACGCCCGAGGGGAGGCGTGTGCGAGGGTGGAGGCTCCTCTAAAATCGTCCTGGCAGCTGGAGGATCTCGGAGTGCCGAGGTCTGGGAAACAGAAGCCGTGCCCTGGGGTCAGACCCCAGAGGGGCGGGCGGCCTCCCTCTTCTTTTCCTCTTCGAGGTTGGAGATATTTTATTAGCCAAACGAGGGACGAGGCATCCGAGGCCATCCCCTTCTCCCCAAGAGCGGGAAATCAGACACCCACACCCTGCGACACAGAGAAACGGGGGCGACGGAGCCCGGGAGGGCAGTACGACGGGGCGGGAGGCGGGGTTGGTCGTCTGATCTTTGAAAAGGGATATTAGGGTAGAAGATCTCGGGGAAGGAAGGGAGCAGGACAAAGTTATGGGGGGCGAGAAGCGAGTTGCCCCCAGACTCCTCAGATGTCAGTCCTCGGGCCCACCACTACCGTCGAGGACGGATGGGAGAGCGGGATGGTACCGACGCCTCTCCCTTTCCGCGGCCCGCGGCCCTGCCCGTCCCTTACCTGGCTCAGAGCGCAGCCCAGGCCAAAGGAAGGTTCTGGAAGAAGTTCCTCCCAGCCCTGCCGCTCTCTGCCCCCAGCTCAAGGGCCCCGCCAGCGCCCCTCGTTGCCCCCCCGCCCGACGGCGCCTCTCTGAGCGCCCGCGGCCGCGGGACCGGCATTAAGTAGCCGCTCGAAAGGCTTCTCCTGCTGCCATGGCGACGCTCCGCCCCCATAAACAGCTTTCGCTGCTGCTATTGGCCGGCACGTCTCCATGGATACCGCGGGCTCCTTCCACTCTCTCTGGCGGTAACTCTCTTCGAACTCCCTCCTTCTGCCGTGCTCTCCCGCGCCACCCAACCCCCTACCCGCCGCGCGGCTGGGCTCCGCGCATTCCCGCCCCGCGGCCGCGCGCGGGGATCGGGGCGAGCCGAGGCCGCGGCCCTCGGGCCGGCCGTTCGCTCCGGGAACCGCACTCTCGCCCCGCCCCCTACCTGCCCCTGCTGCTCCTCGGCGTCGTCGGCTCCCAGGACACCGCCCGGGGCGCGGGGGCCAAGGCCGGGAGCGGGCTCAGACTCGGGAACCGTGTGCCGGGGGTTTCCTGTCCTCTCCTCTGGGCTGCGAGTGGCACGTCCTCACGTTTCTGCTGCCTGTCCCTCTCTCCCGACCCAGAGTGTCGGCTCCGGTGCCCGCGGGCAGGTCCGACTCTCCGATGCCACCTGTCGCTCAGGTCCGCGGAACCGGCCGCACCGCAACGATCTCAGACACACCAAGGCGGGTAGGGTAATCCAGTTTCCGGGTAAGCGTCTTCTCCCCCACCCCTGACATTCCAGAGGCTTCTGAGGAAGAGCTCTCTCTCCTCTCTAGAGAGCTGAGGAAGCAGAGCTCATAGCTACAACTCGGAAAAGCCATGGACTTGCCCAATTCTCCCAGCGGGGCCATTTGTCCGATTAATTCCACCAACCTTTAAGTGATGGACCAAGGGTCGCCGAGACTGTGGTCCTTCCCCCTCCCTTCCCCTGGCCTCCCTCCTGTCACCAGCTTTTCTGCTCTTCAATTATTGAGCAGCTGCAGTGTTGGACGTTCTCGGGTTTAAGGACGAGGGTGGGGGTGCCTCGTTTAGGCCTCTGTCTGCCCAGGAGCGGGAGGGCCGGCACCACCCCCCATGCCCAGGGGATGGCACATCAACTCCCGCCTAGGCCATGCCCATCCCTACCCCTTGCCCTCTCCCACTCCCCCACTCCCAGATCGTCTTGAGTAAAAGTAGTGAGTGCTGGACAAAGTCTGACAGAAACTTTCACAAATAGGCCAACTGCGCAGTTAACAGCTCCCCTTCCCTGGTAAACAGTTTTATTCATTTTTAAGAATCATGCAGCAATCCATAAATATTGCATCCTTGATGTCCCCATTGTCATGTGCCCATGAGTGTAACTCCAGGGAGTGACAGGGGTACACAGATGGCACAGCAGTACACACACACACTTGCACACACCAGGTGTGCAGATCCTAAAGCAAAGTGAGCAACAAGCGTGCCAACATCAAGGGAACAGGACACTAACTCTCCCCAGGTGAGATGGCGTAAAGTGTGTGGGCTTGTGCCCAGGAGATGCCCTAGCGTGGGCATGAACTCCAGTAGGATGGAATTGGGTAGGGGAAGGGGAAAAGGCTCTGTGAGGAAGCCAGGATCGCCACACTGCCCAAGGCCATACGAGAGCTCGGACCCGAGTGTGGCGGGAAGGAGTCTCAGGCCGCCAGTCTGTGCCCTCGTGTGAGAAGCCAGGTCCTGTCCTATTCTCTCTGGGTCAACTGCTTATAACACAACTGTCTCCATGATGGATGCGGCCGTAGGGCTGGCAGCTGCCCCGTTCCTTGATCCAGCTGACTGAGGACCAGCCCCTTTGGATGGGATATTTCTGCTTCCAAAGATCTAAATGAGGGCAAGGGGGTGTGGGGAGAGGACAGGAAGTGTCTGAGAAACGAGGAGAGAAGGACCATTCTAATGCCGATGTGTCTTGGTTCTGGAACCAAGGCCTAGAAAAATCTTTCTGAGCCTCTGCCTGGAAGAGGACACAGACCCTCCAGAAGGGGTGAAGATAATGGCTTCCCCTTAGGGTTCCTGGCCACTGTGGCTACTGTTTACCCGCATCTCCTTCATCTCAGGTAACACCACACTGTGAATACTACCTGCTGGGAGAGGAGGTGGGTCCATGTGCCACCACCCTAGGGCTAAGGGAGGTGCCCATTCCCTGGTGTTTCTGGGGTTCGAACTTCAAGGACATCAGGAAGTAGAGTTATTGCTCAGATCTTAAATATGGAAGGGGCTGGGAGTTTGTCGGGAGAAAGGAAGGACACGGAATGGGGCCTGACCAACAGTTTTGCAGGATTTCAGAGAGGGTGGATGTGGGAACTCAAGACAGAAGTTTAGATTCCAGCTTGGTTCACGTCACATCTGTCTGAACAACAGCCGCCCCCATCTCGCACAACAGGGCAGGACGTGAGCCCCAACTGCTAGGCAGTATGAGAGTCCTGGTGGTGCGCAGAGGCCACAGAGAATGTGCAAAGGACCCCCTGGGCACTGGGCTCTCTTCGAGGTCTTGGAAGTGGCCCCGAGAAGCTCTTCTAGGGTGACAATTCCGAATACTAAGACAGGCCATCAGGATGGGCCTAGCCCGAGGCCCCGCTACAGCTCAGCCTCACAAACTGTTGTATCCAGCTTTGCTGCCCAATCCTATGCTCCACTAAGCCACCACCTTTTCCAAAAGCTAGTAGACATAGCATCTGTGCAAGAGCTGTGCGGAATCCATCCATCACACTAGTGTCGAGAGGGGTCTAACCCGCGGCTTACAGTTGAGACTTGTTTTAGCCTTCTGTTTCTATGCTCTGCTCTGGGCTGGGATGGGGCGGGGTGGGGCACACGATTTGAACATGTCTAAATCTCCAACGAGCCTACGGAAGGCAACACCTCCCCTTCCCCTATCAGGCTCAGGAGAATTGGAAGGCAGGGGAGGAAAACGTGGGGTGGGGAGGCTCCCAGAGGTGAAGGTCCTGGCCACAGCCATCAGGTTCCCCATACCCTGCTGGCCCCAGCTCAACACGCCTCACCACTCCCTTTGGGGCTCCTGGGCACCAAACTGGTCCACCCGTCTCTCAGACTATTTCTTCAACTATTAACAAAAAGGAGGGATAAGAATACCGCCTGTCAGGGCCTTAGTGATGAAACGTGATGATATACGACAGCTCCCGACACAGTGCCTGGCACAGAGGTGGTCAAAAAATGTGTTTTTTGAAATATCACCTTAGGATGGAGTCCCAGGCCTTCGCGAATGCACCTGATCCTAAGAAACCCTCCTCAGGGTTTCATTTAATGGGGGAGTCTCAGAGTCGAGGCCTCCTTCTTAAGCAGACAGACACACGAGGCACAGGAGACGAGCTTGGCCACCTGAAGCAAGAACTTTTTGTTCAACCAGCCTTTCGGTTGCCACCATGTCCCCTGTCCTTGGGAAAGGCACTCCTCTAGCTTTGTGAGGGAGCCTCTACTTACGGCGCAATGTGGCTTTCCCTTCTCACCGGAGTCGCCCCCAACCCCACCCCAAATTGGAGGTTTCAAACTGGTTACAGTGTCCCAGAAACCAGAAAATGCCAGGTGGGTGTCTGTGATGAAGCTGCTCAGACTCTGGGTCTTCTTGGTCTAACTCCTCAGCAGAGAAAAGATGCACTATCAGCCTGAAGACCTTGGCTCCACCTGAAGATCAAGATGTGGTGGGAACATTCCAGAGTCTCTGCAAAGAGTCTCACGAGACGCAGTTCACGGAGTGGCTTTAGCCCGTGAGGAGAAAGGAGACGTCTGGTCCCTTCGGAGAGGGAAGAGATCGTGGTCATGGAAGGAGACGAGGCTGGGAGAAGGAGCAGGCTGATCTCAAAGTCTGGCTTTCGCACGGGTATAAAAGTCTCCCTGTGTCTCGCTGAGCATGTCCAGGGGGCCAGCGGTCCCGCGAGGTCAGGGTGGGACAGGAGTGCAGCCCTGGTATGGGGCCGGGGCCCTCAGACGGCCAAAGGACCCCACACACAGGGCCTGTGCTCTGTGTCCTCCAGGCTGCTGGACAAGCGCCGGTGCTGTGCATTCCGACGGCTGGCAACGTTGTCATCAGCTTGCCAGGTGCCTGCGGGACAGAAAGGGAGGTTACGGGCGCCGGACCTCTGGCCAGGTCCAGATGGTGTCTCCAGCAGGGCAGCCCCAGAGCTCGGCACGGAAGCTGGCAGGATGCGTGCTACCTGAAACTCCTGTGCGTGTGCAGGCCACATCGCGTGGGAGAAGTGGGTGCCGCCAGGTGCGGGGGACCTCTCCGGCCCCCCTAGGCTAGGCGGTCACGGCCACTGCGGCCCACCGACGGACACGCAGGATGTTCCTTGTTTTGTGAACTTGCCCTAGGATCCACTTTTGTATTTTGTGTGTTAGGAATTGGCCTATGTGTCATGGTGGACACAGAAAAAAGACACTGGCTCTACCTGAGGCTTCCTCGGGGCAGAGTGGAAAGGCTGTTCCTTTGGCCCCCGTGTTAATGTTTGCTGTGGGAGCCAGGGTGGAGCAGGGAGCCACTGGCTGCCCAGCAGGCACCAGGGACAGAATGGCATTGCGGGGGACAGTGTGATGTCTCCTGCACCCCTCCCCCTGCGTCCGCTGCTCTACATCTCTGAGGTTTGCTATCAGCTGGTGCCATCTACCTCAGGAGACACCGGTCTGAGAGGCTTGGGGGTCCCACAGGTGTCACTCACAGAACTCCTCATCCCCCGCCCCCGGCCCCAAAGCTGCCCACGCTCTCGCACGTGGAGCATCAGTGGCCCATGCTGGCAAACCCTTCCTGGCCCTTCTCTCTCCTTCGTGCTGTGTATCCAACCCATCACCACCCCGTCTGCTCGCTCCCTGATTACGTCCAAGTCTGCCGTCAACACCTGGGCTCCACTCCCAGTTCACACCTCACTGTGTCAGCCTGGGCAGGTCACTTTTCTTCCTACCTTTCAGGATCACTGTGAGGACTGAATTAGGCGGTGTGGGCGGGTGCTGGGCGGGGTACAGCCAGCAGGACGTGCTCAACGACCAGTGCCCCCAGGCTCTGTTCAGGCCGTCCTCACCTCTCCCCTCAACTCACCTCGATCATCCTCCCAGCCCACAGCCCTGGCTCCATCCAGTGCAGCCAGAGCATCTTGTGAGAGGAGAGGCAGATGCCTCAGCAGCCATGTGCTCAGGGCAAAGATGCGGCTCCAGGGTTGGGGGAGGAAGGCCCTTCCTTCTCTGCCCCATGGGCCTCCTGACCGCACCGCCCCCCCAGGCCCCCGCTGGATGAAGGCTCCGCCAGCAGCCTGCACTGCCCCCCCACTTCTGTCTACGTGGAAACTGCCGAATCCTTGGACTCCTCCCTGAGGCCTTCAGCTCCTCCTGGGCGGGGCTGACCCACTCCGGAGGGCGGGCCTGAGGCTCGGGGGTGTTCGTGTTTGAGACAGGACGCTGGTGAATGTGAGGTTAGGCCAGCCCAAGACATGAAACTCTCTAAGGCAGAAACAGTAAGATTAGGTGGATATAAACTGCTTATTTCCCAGAAAAGTCCTGGTGTGATAATCCATCCTGAGGCTCTAATAAGTCTGAGCAGATGGACCCCGGGGGAAGAGAAGTGAGGGGAACGGGGAATTCTTAGGTGTCTCTCACGCCCAGGCAGAATCTGGGGGGGTCTAGTCCTGGGGTCCTGGACTAGTTTGGAACGTGGGTCGGCCATGCTCTTCACCTCTAAGTGTGACAGGATGAAGAGAGGGCAAGGCTGCCCTTTAAGTTAGGAACCCCAGATAAAATGAGTTGCTCGTTTGTTTATATAATTTGGTAGATCTCATACCTATTCCTCAATGTTTATGGGGCAGGACTCCGGAACTGCGGCTGTTCGGTAGGAAAGACCAAAAGCAAATGGTGAACAGGAGAGAAGACACACATGCATGCACAAAACAGAACCACCGCCGCCACCACCAGCTCTCCGGGAGACCGCGGGCCGACAGGCGGCCTGCTCCGAGTTCACGGGAGTCCTTGCTGCAGACGCCACCATTCCAGGATCCTTGGCCAGGGCCGACCACGGGTTCCCGCTGGAACAGCCTCACGACTCAGGTCTGAAGCCTGTGCTCCCTGGCCTCTCGTTCCATTCTGCGGTGTCCCCTCCCCTACGACGACACTGAACCCCGCCACCGCTCCCCACCGCCTTGCCCGGTCCAGCGAGGGAGCCTGGCGCAGGAGGTAAACCCAGGACGCTGGGGAAGACTTCCTGAGTGAGCGCTACCATGTTTTCCAGCCCTTCGGCCAGAAGACGGAGGCTGGAGGCTGAAAACCCTTTGCCGGAGACAGATAGAGGCGCTTTCCATTCGATTCCCGTTTGGGAGAATCCGAAATGAGAGATTACGAGCCCCTGAAGACGGAGATTTTGAAAGCACGGTGGGGGCGATTGCGTACACCCCTTTCCTGCCTCCACCGAGCCACTGAGGAAACTCAGGGGCTAAAGTTGTTCAGTTGCCTTGAAGAGTTTCTCTCCAGAGGAAAGAGAAAGTTAATGTGGATTTTTCCTTAGTGTCTACAGAGCGTAAACTTTCCCAGTAACGTCTTAGTCTTGGGTCATTCACTCCTTTTGAGAGGAATGAATTGAATTTCAGGTCTCTGTAAGTATTTTTAGATTTCATTGGATATACCCCACTCCTGCACGATGCAGTCATTTAAAGATATATTTGCATTTCCAATAACAAACCCAAATTATCTTTGCTTTTTTCCATCACATACACCCCCCTCAGAGCCTTTTCACAGAATTATCACCTGCCCCTAACCGCTATTCCGTGACCTGTGTCGGAGTCCGTCATACTCCTAGGAGCCACATCTACTTCGCATGGTCTCAGAATTCTAGTGCTGACCACCGTACCTGCCAACGTAGATTTCCTCTGTTTGAGTACTTTCCAGAACAATTTCAGAACACCCCGCGACCCCCGGCCCCCTTGGTCCTGAGGCCCAAGAATCTTCCGAGGGGAAGAGGGGCCGGAACGACACAGGCAGCCTCGTAGCGTCGCTCTGATGAGCATGGTGAGCATAGGGACCCGTGCGGTCCCTGCCACCAGCTGGCTCTCCTGACTGAGCACACACGAGCACGCGGAGGGCGGTGTGTGGACAGGGAGAGCAGGGGTGCTCCCGCGCCCCGCTTCCCATCGGCCCTCGGTAAAGGGGTGATGCTGTGGGAACATGAGCCAAGCCAGCCTGCGGGTATCTCAGTCATAGCACGGAAGACCGACCTTACAGGTGGGGGAGGAGAGGCCCGTTCATGCCACGGGCCCTACCAAAGTGGAACACCTGTCACTAACCCAGCAGCTGCGTCCCAAGAGTCCCCGGCACTTTGCCGCCGGTCCGATGCTACGGGCGGAAGCAGAGGAAGATTCTCCCCGAGAGCAGCTGTGCTTCCCCCCTCCTGCCGTACGCCGGGGCCTTTGAGGCCTCCGGTGAGGGTGCGACGGCTCAGCTCCAGCGCGCACACCCGAGTCCCTCTCCCGACAGCCGCCACACGCATTTGGTGTGAACCTAGTTTAATCTCAGGTCGGCCGGCTCCCGAGACCACCGCCGGGAGGCTCAGGGGTCCTCCCTCCCTTCGGGGTCTCGCTCCTCTCCCACAATCCCACGAGTGGAACACTGAACAGCGGGCTGCCCGGAGGGAGTGAGGAAGAGGAGGAAGCAGAAGGAAAAAGCTCAAATTTCCACCAGCACAGTCGGCTGAAACCATTACCAGCAGCTCCCTCTGCCGAAAAGTGGGGGTGGGTGGGGCAGCCCCTCGAGGGAGGCGGGAACCTAGATTCTCTCTTCAAGCCCAGTGAGCAGAGGCCGATGTAGCTGCCACAGACACAGGGCGGAGTCAGGGCGGAGATGTCATCTTCCCCGGCTAGTGAGCAAGGACGCCCAACCCCATCCTCACGGTAACCCTGGCACAGAAGCACCCCCATTTTTCTGGAACAGGAATTCATATATGTATTTTTTTTTCCTTGGAAAGTCTTCGTATATTGAACACAGGCCCTTGCCGGTTAGCAATGGAGACCTAAGCAAGAGCCTTGGGGGTGTGCGCAGGCCCCGCAAGCTTGGCGTCGGGCACGGCGTAGCCAGGGAGGACGGTCTTGGCACGAGTGAACGTGAACTTTCACACGAAGTCTAGATAACACAAATGAATTCAAAAAAACGGACAAACCAGACAGACAGATTTACACTTGGCAAAAAAGACGTGAGAAACAAATGGACAGACAGAAGCGAGGTATGGCGGGGGGAGGCAGGAAGAGCAGTGAGCCCTGGGCCCCAGCAGCCCCAGGCCAGACCTGAACAGAACATGACCCAAGAGCCCTCTGAAAGGCTGGAGAAAGCATCTCCCGAGAAGTGCGGCCCCCGCCACAGCCTGTGCGGGGCCCGGGCGTGGGAGGACCCGTGCCCCACACAGGGGGGTGGACAGGGACAGCCCCAGGAGGCCGCGCTGCCGCAGCGCCTCCGGGCACTTCGCTGAGCGAGTAAAGCACTGGACCCACGACTCGTGTGGCTGTTCTGAAGCTGAACGGCATCTCCGTTTCGGGGCACGTGTGAGAGATTAGAGACGCCACAGTGTGAGACCAGGAGGGGCAGGGGCGGGGCGGACCTAGCCCGCTCGGCTTCACGGAAGTGGCTCGTGAGCCCCTGAATGAGCACACGGGGTGCAAGGAGGTCGGTGCTCACGTGTGGCTAATGTGGCTCCTCTGCAAGGCATCGGCCGAGATTCGGGTTAGTGCCGGGAGAAGTGGGGGCACGCTGACAGCCCTGACTGATCAGATTAGAAGTTAGGGCTGCAGGGAGCACAGTCACCCTCAACCCCTGACTTCTCCTTTGGGATCCAGATCTAATACGTACAATGCAACTGGTAACCCAGAGCTCCCGGGGTCACAGAGCCGTTCGCTCCCCTACAAATGCTGGCTTTCGAGTTCCTCCCTGATCCTGACTAAACACAGTCCTCTCAGGAGCTACGGATGCTCAGGCTATTTTCCGGCACCGCCCTAGAGAGGTCGTGTCTGCCTCGAACTCCTTGCTGATGAAAATGACCAGGCGGCCTGCCATGGGATCTGCAAGGCCGTGAGGACGGGGGCCGGTCGGGCCAGGTCGGAGGGAGAGGAAGAACTGTTCCTTTCCTCCCGTCCTGAGTCACCCTCAGAGCACCAGACTCAGGGACTGTCCTGAGGCCTCCTCACTTCCTTTCAGCCACGGGTAGCACAGCCCATGGCCTGTCACAGGAGCTGCAGGGCAGGAGATGGGTGTCCCGGGGTGGGAACAGGGGTGTGAGTAGGGGAGCGTCTCCCACCAAGTTCATGGTCAGCAGACTGCCACTCACCGGGTAAGCAGACCTCAGAGCACAGCTTATTGTCCAGTGCTTTCACGCTTGCGATGTCAAAGTCATTGTTATTGTCACACTCCATACCTAGAAATGCGCATGTCCTCTGGCCTGTAACGGAGTTAATGCAGTTAGACGGGGCTGGCTGTATTGTTCTCTGCTTTGCTGTCCTTAAAATAAAAAAAATCTTAAGGATGGAGACACAAAAAAATCAAAGCATATGTTAAAGAAAAGACAGTAATTAAGTGGGTAAAGAGTGGACAATAAAGGAATCGAATCGTGTGGGCGTGTTTGTGTTCTCCAGCTGTCCTGCTGTTTCCCTAATCGGCCCCTCTCCAGCCGTTGTTCAGTAGAGAGTCAGACCCCTGGGGACGGCTGCGGGACAGGGCAGGCCCCACAGGGAGCGTGGCCCGGAGCGGAGCTCTGCCCGAGGCTGGGAAAAGCTGGGGACGCCACTGGTGAAGTGACTCTGCTCCTGCCTGTGTCTGTCGGGCGCTGGGGGCTGTGCTTGTGACCACACGGCTCTGCGAATGATGATACACAGAACAACAGTTAAAGGTCTCGGGTTCCATAATTTTGCATATCAAATCAGAATCACCACGTTCTCAAAATTATGATTTATTCTCTTGCGAGACTTAATTTGTTATACTGAGTATGTTTTAAGGGACTGACCAGAAACCTACAGACATGTAAGAGGGAAAGGGGAAAGTTTTCGAAGTGATTTCTTTTCAAGCTCCTCTTTTTTTTTTTAAATCTTTTCTTGGTGAAAGGGAGAGAAAGAAACCTAAGTCCATCGGGTGGGCCACCAAATGTCAGGTGGGACCCCCCTGGGGCCCTGCGCTTGTCAGAAGCAAATGTTCTATGGTGGGGACAGTCGCAGAGGGAGCCTTGAGGACTGAAGACATTCACCTCGTCGATGAAGCACCGAACCCCGTCTCGGGCTGGCATGAGAGAGAGAGAGGCGGAGGCACAGCCCTGGCGGCCATCCGCTCCTTCAGGGCTACTTGGCCAGGCGAGAGTGGTCAAGTCCGCATGCGCACCCCTGAACTCCCCAAGCAACGGCCAGTGCTGAAGCAGAAGCAACTAGGATGACATCTGCGTCCGGGCCGGGGTCTGGGTCTGCTCCGGAGGCGGTGCCCTTCTGCGGGAGGTGCCTCAGAGCAGCAGAGCGGGGAGGGGACAGGCTGCTGCTTGGCATGTGTGGTGTCTGTCCCCAGGTAGGACGTTCCCAGCCCCACCCCATCTTCCTACCCCCCTGCTCTGCGGTCCATTCCTTCTAGTTGGACTAGAAACAACATTCTTCCAACTGAAGATACCGCTGAGGCCCGACTTCGCTGCCACAGCCACAGAACACTTGTCTACGCTGAGCTGAGCTGCGAACGTGTTTACCGCGCCTCCCCAGGATCCCTCTACTGAAACGTGCGCCGTGTTCTTCACTAAACCAGAACCAAACCAGCTGCCTAACAACAGTCCTGTGTCCCCCGTGGAGGAAGCTGCTTTGCTGCGGCGGCTGAACTTCGGGGATGCTGCGGCGGCTCTGGGGGGCCCGGCTGAAACGCTGCAGCAGGAAGGAAGGCGAAGGGAGCTACCCCGGAAGCTCCCGAACCCACTCAGGGCAAACGTAGGACTGCCTGCCTCTTCTGCGGCCACCTCGCCCTGACAGCCGCGGCTAAGCCCGGGAAGAGCGAGGAAGGCCACCACGGTCCTTGGGTCCCCGCTCGCTTTCCTACGCCATCAGGAAGACCACCTTTCCCCGACGGCACACCACCGAGCAGTGCCACCAACCCTCCCCAGTGACCCCGGCTGTACCCTTGAAAGAACACCCCAGAAACGAACGTAATAGGGAGCAAAAGACCAGGTCTTTTACCATCTTCTTGCGTGGGCAATCCGTCCTCTTCCTCTGTGACATCGTTTCCCTACAGCAGAAGGAAGGCACTGTGAGCCCGTCGAGCACAGTAGACAATGTAGAGGTCAGGGCCACCGCCCACCCAGGAAGTCGAAAGTCCACACGTAACGTAAGTCGGCCCCTGGCACACGTGGAGTTAGTCCCAACCATGGGTCGAAAGTACGGTTGAGCCTGGAGCAACGTGGATTGGAACTGGGCTGTTCTCGACGGTCAACTGTACACTTGTGGGCTGAGGACAGAGCCGCTCTTCCCGAGAGCGTTTAAGTCCAGGGCCTAGGTCAAGTTTGGGGAGCCTGAGAGGCCGAGCCGAGGCGGTGGGCTTGGAGAGGCACGACCGACCTGTAGGGACCTGGTCACAGGCACGTTACGGACGAAATGTCAGCAAGAGCCTCGGTCATAGTTTAGCTCATTGTTTTCTAAGGTGGACATACACGGTGTCCAGTGAGAAAGCAAAGGGCGAGATCGTAAAATTTTCCGAAGTCCCTTAGGATCCTCAGTGTGGCCTGGACATCTCACGGACCTCCCACACCTTGGTCAGGGCAGGTCTCATGCTGAGTTAGAGTCCTGTCCCCACCCTGGACAGGGCTCCCGATGGGTACTGAGGGCGAGGGGCAGGTGGAAACTAGGTCACCCGGGTCCTTATGGCCCCCAGTGCCAGGAAGCACCTACGACGGTCACCCCGTGTAAACACTCACTAAGCGAATGAAGGACAAACAAATTCTCAAGGTCCGAAGTCCCTCTAGAACCCACTCCACGCGGGTCACACTGACCCCGGCGTCCTCTGCGAATCGGATCGCCCACGACCGGAGAGTGTGGCTCTCCCCCACCCCCGACACCACACCGCGCCCCTGACCCATCCCAGAGGGCCGCCTCGGGAGGCTTCTTCTGGAACAACCCATCCTGTCTGCCTCCCTAGCCAGCACTAACGGTCCTTCCGATGAAGAGGACACACGGCTGTCCCCCACTGGTGTTACCTCTGCATCCTGCTCTTCAGCGAGGCCGACAAAGTTGCTGTCGGGAGATGTCACTGGCATCACCTGAGAAAGAGCAACAAGGATCGAGGCCCAGACCATCGGCTGTTCCGACCCCCCGGCCTGGCGGCAAAGCCGAGCCACGTCCTCGGGACAGAAGCGGTGCCAAACGGTCAGGTCTGAAGGACCTCGCTTCCGTGGCTCTCCTGCCCAGCGCGGCGGGGGCCCTGCAGATGTCCCTGGCAGCCTTCCAGCGAGCGACCCGGGACGTCCCCGCGCCCTCCCTTACCTCTCCGTCCTCTGAGGGGCCCCTGCTGGCGGCCCGGGGATAAGGGAGAGCCTCTCCCTCCTCTTCAGTGCCGGGGGCCACATAGGAGCCGGACATGGAGGACACTGTGTCGGTGCTGACTTGGGAGTGCTGGCTCTGGGAGGACACCATGGACATGACCGACTGGGCCAGACTGCTGCTGCCAGGGTCTTCGGAGACAGGGGGTGAGGGAAGGAGATGGAGGTCAGCCTTGGCCCCCGTGAGCGGAATGAGGAGCAGAGCCCTCTCCCTGGCCCACGAAGCCAGGACCACGGCGGCCTCGCCTGGCCCTCACCTGGACGGGGTTTAGATGGAAGGCTCTCCACAGTTCTGCTCCTTCACAGTTTAGAGCTCGGGGCTCAGCCTCGGGACCAGGGGTGTGCTTTCCCCGGCACCACCGTGGTAAAGGGAATCTTAGAAGGGCAGGGCTGCGAAAGGCACCTGCTTCCCCCGGCTCCAGACCGCCCACTCCTCGCAGGAGAGCAAGCCCCCTTCCCTCTCACTGGGACCTCAGCAGTCACACCCCTTAGGGATTAACTCGCTGCCCCCAAGTCTGTTCCGGAGGAAACAGTGGGACCGCTGTGGGCTGGGCCGAGGGGAAGGACATGCCGTTGCTCCCTGCTCCCTCATGTACCTTCTGGGGAGGAAATTGTGGAAGAGAGAGGCGTCCCCGTGCAAGACGACTGGCCGATGGCTCCCGATGATGACAAGGTCAGATTCTCACTGTCTGGGGTCACGTCGCATTCCTGGGGAGGCAGGAAGCACAAGTCAAAGGCTGGAAGGAGGGAGGGGAAAGGGCAGGGGGCGTGGGGAAAGAGGAGGAGGAAAGGGGCACTGCGAGGGACTGAGGTCCTCGTAGTCGCAGGCGGAGCTTCTGTGTCATCCCTTCTCACCAGCCCCGGCCTGGAACTGCTGCCTCCCAGGGGAGGTGCGAACTTCAGTCAGCACATCCTGCCCCAGGCACAGCATCTGCTGGGGCGGGACAAAGACTGCAGCTCAGGTGACACAGGTCACCCAGCAGCTGTGACACGGGAACACCCCAGGTCTCCCCGGGATTCTAAACAGCTTTCCCTCCGAAGGAAAAGAAAAAAACAAAACAGAAAAGCAGCAGCAGCCTCACTGCCTGCTGGCTTCTCCGCTGGACGCTGGCTTAGTTCTAACGCAAACACCACCCTTTCCTGCAACGGGCTCCTGACACGCCCGCCCCCAGCAGTCACCCGGGCAGGCGACCGCCCTCCACCCAGCAGATGCAGAGTCCTGTGGCTTCTGTCACCACAACCTGTCGTCTCTCCTCCATCTTCGTTCCGGCATTCCCGCCCCCCTTGGCTCCTGCCCCGGTCTCTCTCCCGCCCCGTCCATCCTCACACCTCAGGCAGGTGGGCCTCAGGAAGCGAAGCTCTCGGGTACCACTGGCCTGCTCGGAGCCCCCACGTCCCGCCCTGTGACTTCGCATGTACTGTCCCCTCACCTGGAAGGTTTCCCTCACCTTTCTCTTCATGTCCAGAGAATTGCAAGCTTCAGCTCAAATGCTACCCCTCCCTCACGCTTTTTCTGGTTTCCTCCCCGTGACACAATCTTTCATGCCTCTGCCACAGCACTGTATTGTCCTTGTTTTGGGTGCATGTGATTTCTATAGTCAAATTCATTCATTCATTCATTCATTCATTCATTCAACAAACGCTTAACTGAGCAACAACTATGTGCCCGGTACGATGCTATTATCTGTGTACGTGTTGTCTCCCCAACTAGACCGTGAGCTCCTAAGGACAGGAACCACCCTGCCGTCTTTGTACGCGGCACAGTACCTGGCTCATGGCCTTGCCAGGAGTGGATGCAATGAAATCCGTGAGGGGTGCACAGTGAGGAACCCCACCTTCGTTTACTCCTCCTCACTGGCCTCCCCGCATGTCCCCCTTGGGGCTTTTCTACCTGCTGTCCCTTTGCCTAGAACCCCCCTTTCTCAGACGTCCGCATAGCTGGCTCTGTTCATGGGCCACTTTTTGAAGCTATCAAGCCCGCCCCTGGCCTCGACGCTCTCCCTTATCTGTCGTGCTGGTCCACAGCGCCATCTGATGTGGGTACCTTTTCACTCACTGTGTTTTGTGTCCCCCTCCACCCCACTATCAAGAATATAAGCAGCTGAGGGCAGGGGCCCCCGTCGTCTGCTCACTGCTGCCGACCTTGGCATACAGGGTGGGGCCTGGTGTGTAACGCGGGCTCCACACGTGGTCGAATGAATGAATGAATGAATGGATTGAACAAATCCTTTGCCGCTGTCGCACACAGTGTCATGACGGCAGGTGGGCCTGATGAGGCAGGCGGGCGGGAGGCGAGGACCCGGAGTCCCACGCCCAGGGAAGGGAGGATGCTGCCGGTTACCTGTCCGAGCTGCTGGGCCGACGACCCCTGAGACAGGTGAGTCTTGGATTCGCTGCAGGAGCCCTCGTCCTCCTCCTCCGGCAACACGGAAGAATTCTGGGAGATGGACCTGCCCGAGTCGGGGAGAAGCCGCTAAGCCGACCCCCGCTTAAAGGACGGAAGTCACCGAGCGGACATCCCAGGAAGGAGACCGTGAGGGGGAGGGAAGGGAACCCTCAGATCTTAAGAAGCAGCAAGGAGGGGAAGAGCACGAGGAAGGGACCGAGACCTCTCCTGGGTGTCAGAAATCTGAGTTCTCTTTAGCTCCTTCGATAATTTTGTGTCCGGAATGGGCAAAACCACCGACACTTTTAAGGTCTCGATATTTACATCTGTGAGATCCCTCCTTTATTCTGCCATGGAAAACTTATCAGGACTGGCACCTAATTGGATTTAGATGCTTAAGAGGTACAGATCACAAGGTCCCTTCAGACTTCCAGGCTAAGAGACGCCCCCTAGGGGCCTGAAGGACCCTAACGCTGTCCTGTGCTCTATACCACACCCCTCCTCCCCAAAACAGACCACGTAGTGGATCTGCCTATCCTTACCCCGCTAGTACCCACGTGCCATCTTATTTTCCTCTCCTGAGGGATGGGATGACCTTCCCCCAAGGCGTTAGCTCAAGTCTTCAGTGAAACATGGAGCTCCAGGAACAGCCCAGAGGGTCCACGCTGCCCACGGGATCCAGGACGGGGGCTGGCACTGAGGAGGTGCCTGGCGGAGGGAAGCACCCGCCCAGGGACCCCCACCTCGGCCAGCACCGCTGAGTGCCGGCTACTCACTTGGACAGACTCCTTTTGAGCTTGAGTCCCTGGCTGCTGCAGTCGGACAGGCGGTCCAATGGGGAGAGCGTCCTGACAGGGGGCAGCTGGCCGTCAGGGCTGTACGCGGGCAGCATTCCTGACAGGTGGCCGTCTCCGAGCACATGGAGTGGAGGGACCGCCGGGGACGGGGTGAGGGGCCCATTGAGGGCCTCCAGGAGAGACACCACTTCATAACCCGGAGGAATGTTCTCTGAGGACTAGGAGAATCAGAGACAGGTTGCAAAATTAACGAAATGCTCTTCGAGTTATGGTGCGATCGTGTTTCTCACTCTGCACTGGAAAAATATTTCCTTTTCCATCTAGTCTGGGGGGGTCTGTCAAAAAAGCTCCTGTACCAGAGGCCGAAGAAAGACAAAATGTCAGAGAACCACGATGTATTATTCCTAGATTCGGCTTATAGACGAACTTCGTAATGTTGATTTCTCTGATGGTAATAGAAAATTATAACAGGAAATTTGGGAATTCCAGAAGAGTAGAAAAGAGGGGGAAAAAAATCAGTCATTGAATCACCCAAAGTAATAACTTCTATTAGCATTCTGGTGTATTTTCTTCCAACGTTTTTCTCTGTAGTGTTTACATGGTCAGTTAAAACCGATCTGTAAATAACAACTTCATACCTTGCTTATTTCACCAAATAGAAATATTTTCCTTCGGGTGCGTATTTTCCTTTTTGTAGATACTGTGAGTTTCCTAACTGTCCACTGGTGCCAGGCATTTAACTCTGTCAGCATCTCCTACTGTTAACTGTATTTTGAGGAACATCTTCGTGCATAAATCTCTTCTCTTCAGATTACCTTCTTGGTATTAAATTTTTAGACTTTAGATACCAGATACTAATGTTTATAAGGCTCTTGATATATAGAGCTGTTTATTCTTTTCGGTGATCTTTCTAGTTACGCTCCTACAAGCAGTACCGAAAATCTATTTGATTCTGCCAACAGGGTTATTTTTAAAATAGTTCATAAATTTGAAAGGTGAGAAATGGTATCTCACATTAATTTGCATATTGTTGATTTGTAATGTGGTTTATTAAAAAAAGAGACTGTTAACCAGCTGTTTCCTCTTTTGAGAATTTTTTTTGTATCCTTTGTACATTTATCTATTATATTATTCGTAAACTATGCAAAGATATTAGCCTTTCCTCTGATGTAAATATTGCGAATACATTTTTTTCTTTAAATGATTTGTTTTTTGCCTTTTCATTTGGGCCAACTTGTACACATTTGGAATTAAAAAATTTTTATGTGGTAAAATCTGCATATCCTCTTTTTGTAATGCTCCATTGCTTTTAAGCTCAGAGAGACCTCCTCCATCCAAAGTCAGCCAAAAAGTCATCTATAATTTACTCTAGGTTTTTAACGTTCTGTTTAGTTGGCTTCGTTTTTTAACATAGTTAGCTAGGTACTCCATCTGGAACTTGGTATCTGGTAAGGAGTAAAGTGCTAAACTGACTTTTCCTCCTCGAATAGCTAGCTGATTATCCCAGGACCACCTTCTGAATAGCAAATCTGTGTTCATCTAAAGGAGGGCAGTACCTGGTTGTCTATCACTAACCACAAGGCTTTGAGGCTCTACGCGGACACAGTCACTGCCTCTCTGAAACCGAGGTGAATTATGTCATCTATTTGGCTCCCAGCCGCTGATGCCATGAAAAGGGATCAAGAAAAGCCATCACTTTCTTCGAGGGTTCAGATAAAGAGAGCAAACTGTATTCAGATCCTTCCGCCTGGGGGAGTCCCAGGCAGAATCCCTTGAAGTGAAACTGCATGCACCTAGTGGACCCGGAGCTCCCAAGGAGAAAAAGGCATGTTCATGGTTGGTATCCAATTTTCCCTTGTATTACTGGTCGGTTTTAACGCAACGTGGTGTCAGTCGGCTTACTAACCACTCCCGTGCACCGCGGTTTAATTACTTGCCACAAAGTTGCGTAGAGAAGGACAGGAGGTGAGATAAGCCAGCAAAAAGCCTACGGGGTTTGGCTTCACGGGGGGGGGGGGGGGTTCTGAGCCCAACTTACTGAATGCTCTTCCGAGTCTGATGTCTGGGATGAGATGATGGGGTTAAAGCTGGTCGGGGACAAGGGGCCCAATTTTTTCCTCATGGCTCGGATCTGAAGCAGTGCCCGGAAGGCTGTGAAGACGAAAACAGGCAATCGGTGCATCCCGCTGCAGGGGTCAGACAGAAGCCGTGACCCCTCCTCCCAGTGCCATTCAGTCAGCGGACCCGGCGAGGTCCCTTCTGCTCTGGGGCTTACGCAGTCGGCAGATGGGGCAGTTGTTGGCCTGGTAGCGCAGGGTGTCTGCACAGGTGTTACACAGGCAGAGGTGGCGACAGGGCAGAATCAAGGTGTCCCGGACGTCCGAGAGACACACCACACACTCGGCACTGTTATCACTCACTTCGTCCTCGGCCACCTGGCCGGGGAGACAGAAATTGAGGCGATGACACCGAGACACAAAGTACGTCCCGTGCTTTATAAGGCAGCTTGCCTGAAGGACTGAGACAAATACTAAGAACAAAATCTTACATTTACATTGGACTTTATAGTTGACCAAGTGAGTTTGCATACTCAGCTTCACTGATTCTGGGAACTGCTACCTCAAGCTCATCCCATGAGGCTCAGACCTGGCCCCTGTGACAGCCTGAGCTCAGGGCCTAGGAGACCACACGGAGGGGGAGGGCAGTGAAGAACGCTGCCAGGAAGCAGAGGGAACGGAGCCCTGCAGAAGGACTAATCCAAGCCAGCTTTTTTTTTTTCTCTCCATTTCCAAAGTGGTATAAGTATAATCATCTGAAAGGAGGAACAAGGAAACACCCTCCTAGGACTGAGCAGCTTCCAGAGTTTGGCACGTGACATTCCCAGATCCTGGCTTCCTCAGAGCATCTCTCGCTCTGCCTCCTGGGAAGTGTACACTCGGCATCTGGGGCAGAACTTGCCTTGGAGTCTTGCGTGTTGTACTTGTTTTCGATTCCGTAGATCTCCTGGAGGAGGTAGCTGACCCCGTCTACCTGAAGAGCAAATGGAGACGTTCAAGGGCAGGCTGGCTCTGCTGAGGGATGAGGGTAGGAATGCCTCCCCCAGCCCCCCTTGGTAACCAAGGACTACTGATTCACAGTGAAAAACATCGAAGGCCCAGCCAGGGAAAGGATGCTTTTCTCTACTTATGTTTTCTCTTTGAGAGGGGAAAGAAAACCAAACGTTTCATTCTCCCGCCATTATGCCTGACGGGGAACGCAGAAGTTCACCGATCCAGCAATCATACGTGCCCGGCCCCTCACGATGACAGACAGTTAAGAAAGGCGTAGATTAGAAAAAGGTGGAGGAAAATGCATCAGAGTAAGAGCGTTAGCTATGAAATAAAAGTTAGGTTTAGACGTTATAAAAATAAAAGGATGGAAAAGAGAAAAAGCATGAGGAGAAGGAATAGGCAAGAAAAAGAGGGGATGGGGAAAAAGCATGACCTTGAGAGAGAGGCCGGCGGGGGCCCCGCCCCCGCCACGGAGCCACCCCATCTCCGACACGCAGCAGAATCACCCCTCCTGGCCCTGTTTCTTAAAACCCCAGCTTCCACGTCCAGTTCCGCTCCCGTTGGCCTGGGCCGGGTGGAGCCAAAGCTGGCCCTCCCCTTGCTTCTTTATGCGAGCCGACTCCCACTGAGCCCTGGCCCACCGATCCGCTCCCCTGAGACCGAGGCCGACACTGATTTCCTGTCCTACTCTCCAGTCTGATGAAGTCTGTGGCTAATGCCAGTCTAGCATCGGGACCGTACCCAAACCGTGTCCCTGAGCTCCGCTAGCCATCCCGGCCTCCTGGAGAACGAGGCCTCCCCAGGAGGCTGCTCGCCGAGGCCTGGCTTTTGCGGGCAGTACCCTGGGCCCGGGATCTGTCTCCTCCTCTGCCTCTCTGAAAACCTGTTTGAACTTAGTGATTACGTTAGAAAGGACACCGTCGACAAATTTATACTAAAGTATTATTGACTTCTATTGGCCTCACTGAGAGGGGAGAGCACTTGACCCAAAAGAATGAAAGGAGGATTTCGGAGATCTGTCTGCGGGGTGCCGATGCCAACACTCTCTGCTCCTCACTCTCTGTGACTCTCCTCCTCCTGCAAGAGCGGAGAGGAAGTGCGGGCAGACAGCAGGGGGTTAGGGCTTCTGGCAGACACGGGCATGACCTGCTGATCATTTTGGAAGGGGGCAGATGGCCAGCACACTTTGAATTTCAGAAAAGTCATGGTGGGACAAGTTAAGCCGAGGGCTCGGCTTGGCCTGAATTGGACCCCAGCGCCGCATCCTTTAGCCCGAAATGTTTCAGGCCTGGCATTTTAGATAAAAAGACTTCTCCCTCAACCGAATGACAGGAGACAAATCTTGTCCTTTCATTTCTCAAGTCCTTTGCTCGGAGGATGGATGCCTTAATGCCAACAATTCGGGAACCATAAAGACCCCCCAAATCAGTATTCCTTTCAGGCCACCCAAGTAGTTCCTAACACACAGAAGTGTGGCTTTTTTATCTTTTCTTCTTTGATGAAAAACAAAACGGCGGGTGCGGGGGGATGGGAAAGAAGAGCACTTAGCAAAGAGTGAGAGAGAGAGAGAGAGAAGAAGAAAGAAAGAAGAAAGAAAAGAAAAGAGAGACAAAGACACCGACAGTGCCCGGTCCTCAGACACTCACCACTTGCTTCTGCTTGAGGGGCTTGACGCAGAAAGTCCCGTCTGAGTGCTGGAATGGAAACGGGACCGTTAGGACGAGGGAGCAGGGCAGCGCAGTGCCAGCTGTTCTTTCGTTACTTCTCCCAGTGACACGTGCTCCCCGCACACCCGCAGCGTGGCGTCACAGACCCCCGAAGCCGGCGGGGGTCTTCTGAGGGTCTGGCCCAACCCCTCCGGCTGAAGAAGAGGAAGCGAGGCCTATGGGGTGGGGAGCCACGTGGCGAGTTGGTGGCACAGCCGGAACCAGACTCCAGTGTCGCCCCCGGTGTGGTGTCCCTTCAACTCCCCTGCAGCATCCCCCGAGCCAGCCCCACTCGCCGAGCTCAGGCGGCCGGCAAACAGCGGGTGCACGGCAAACAGCGACACAGGTAAACACAGTAAAGTGAGGCCCTACCTTTTCGAAAGTGCCCAGCAGTACGTGGCAATGGCCGAAATACTCTGGAGGAAATCAAGGCGCACGGATGAAGAAGAAAACCACACAATGCACCGCGACGCCCACCAACCCTCCCCGATGCCTCGCCATCGGGCAAACCGTCCGGGCTGTCACGAGAGGCCCCGTTCTGGATCCCAGTGGTGTCCTTGTCAGCCCCAGGAGCTTGGGGACGCACGTGTGTGCGTGTGCGCGTGTGTGTATATGGGGGGGTCAGAGGCTGCTGACCGACACCCGCAGAGAAGCTGTCAGGCCTTGTGCCACCAAAGGGCAGTGTGTACGGCAGAAGACAGAGGGCGCTCTTACCGTCTCCTTCGTCCACCACGGCATGGACCACTAAGGGGTACACCTCCCGGTCCAGATCGAAGCCAAGCTGAAGGGACAGAAAAGAAACAAACAAACAAACAAAGGCCTTAATGGGCTTAAGCAGCAGAGAAATCCACCAGGGAGGGAGGGGTCGACCAGAAGCTCATCGCCGCCCCTCCTTCACTAGCCTCGGAACGACCCAAGTCCGACTGTCGGACCGTTGTCCACCGGTTCTTTTTAAAATCACAGCTGTGGAACGTGCAGGTTCTTTACTTTGAGCACGGATGTCTCGAAATATCCCAGGCTGACGGGCTACTTTGGAACAGAAAAATTTTGAGGTTTGGCGCATCCTTTTAAGGGTATGAGGAAGTTATAAGGCTGAAGGTGAGCATGACCTTGGGGCGCCTGGGCGGCCCTCACGAGCTCCCGGGCCCGTCCGGGGCTATGTGCGGGACTCGCCCTGGTTTTCTCCCAGCGGCCTGTCGACCCCATCCGGGGGGCAGCTCACCTCCTCTTCAGCCCACTCCGAGGGGTCCACGGTGTGGGAGGGCAGGCAGAACTGTTGGCACACCCCTCGCTTGTAGTGCACCGTCTCCGACTGCAGGCGGTTGTCTTTGGGGATATAGCTGTCGATCAAAGTGGGAGGCAAAGCAAGAGTTAGCATCTGGCCCAGATGGACCCGACCTTTTCCTCGGTCTCGGGCCTGTTTTCCATTATCAGCAGGCTCTGGGAATACGATCGAAAAGACCAGACCTCCTTTATTACCTATTTCCTTTGCTCTTGCTGGTAATGCTATTAAACTGATCTGTGCGACCCACGCAGCCACAGAAAGTAGCTTAATAGATTTCTAACAGCATCTTAATGACCTCAAGGGCAGTGCTGCCATCTGCCACTGCACCGGGGACGGCACAATGTACAGGGAAAAGGCGAGGACGTGTGGCTCTGCAGAAGTAAACCCGAATCCAGGAACGCGATCTCGCCTGGTGTCAGAAAAAGAGCGTTTTGCTCCACGGGTGAGCACGTGGGGCGGGGACCCTAACCCGTCTGGGAAGGGAGTGGCTGCCCTGGCCTCGCCCTCACCTGGCGACGCCGTTCTGGAACTCCTCCGTGGCCTGATAGTAGATGGTGATGGCCACCCGGGCGTCGGTATCGAAGGTGAACTCCACGTTGTAATGGGCCTTCGCCGGGCCGGCCTCTCCCCCCGGGCTCGTCGCCTCCTCAGCGCATCTAGGAAACCGCCGAGACTCAGCACGCGGCGGGAAGCAAGTCAGCGTTCCCACATTTATCTGTTTGCTTGACGTTTCGTGGGCTTCTCTCTGTGATCACAAACGTCCGCCTCCCCGTGCACGATGGCGGGGGGGCTCCGCCACTGCTCCGGTTTGGCGTTTCGGGATTTCTGACATGTCACAGCGCTGCCAGTGACATCCTTGTGCATTTGCTGCACTTTTTCTTTTTTCTTTCTTAGTTTTCAAAGTTTCTAATCACAGAGTTTCCGCAGTTCCCACAAGGCGGGTCGCAGAAAGCAGCCGGCCCCTCCCCTTTCCCCTCTCTCCCTTTCGAGGGAGCCTCCGACCTGATCGTGTACCTGCTCTTTCTAAAGAACATGCTCCCATCACTCATTCTCCATTTTTCAGCTTTAGGCATCATCTGCTGACTTCCTACGATGGATGTGAGGATCTCCCCCGCCCCAGACAGGAACCCCCTCCCCACCCATCACTTCTGTGATGATACCAATGTTAGTCACGGCTCGGCCGTGGAGGAATCTGATTATTGTTCTTTTCACGCAAAAGTTTTTCTTAGAGTTTGTGTGCATTTTTTTTCCAGTTGCTTAGTTTTCTATGTGCCTTCTCACTCAATCAAACCCAAACTCTCAGCCGGCCGTCTAACCCTCTGGATGCTCAGATGCACCAGGTGTGCCATGTGTTGGTCTTCTTGGGGAGATCCCTTCTGGAGCCCCCGACCTGCCCCATTGGACCCTGGGCCCCTGCATCCACACACAGCGCCATCCTGCAATGCTCCTTCCCCGTCACCCTGGTGCGTCCCTCTTGTCTCGCTCCCGGGGGGATGGCATGTTTCCTGCCTCCCCTGGCTTCCTATTTCTTGGGTTACACTTCCATTTTGGTGGAGCACAACTTCCGGTTGCTTCCTGAAAAAGGGTGTGTCGAGGGGGATAAACTTTCCGAGAGATTTTATCGTACAGTCGTGCTTAACTGAAAGTCTGGCTGAGGAGAGAATCCTAGGTTAGTTCCACTTCCTAGAATATTTCAACTTTTCTTCCTCATTCTATGGATTTTTTTTGTTTTATTTCTGCTACCATGTTTTTAATCTCTATGAGCATTTTTTTGTTCCCTAAATGCTTTGTGTCATTGCGTCCATGGGCCAAGAAGACAACACTGTCTCTGAGGCTGTAAATAAAGTCTTCCTCTCCCTGTAGAGTTTTTGTCTCCACTTAGTGGTTCCCTTCCTGTTGGTTTTTTTTGCCACTGTGTTTCATATTATAGATGTTACTTACACATCCAAGAATCTTTGGTTGTCTGCTCATGTTTAAGAAATTTAAACCCCCTGATTGGAACTCTGAGTGCATAGTGGGGCTTGGGGACACTAGGCTCTCCTGGGGGCGACTCATCTGGGTCTGTCCAGGAACCTCCAGGGCCAGTCTCTTTGGTCTTCCCATCCGGGGGGGGTCTGATTCCCCAGCAAACAGTTTTCCTGTCCTCTGACAAAGGCCCGCTTGCCGGCATTCTGGGATTGGGGGTGCAGGGCAGGTCAGAGGGCTCAGCATCCAGTGAGCCTCAATTCACTTAATCCTCCTGTTTTAGTACTGAGTCCAGCCCTTACCTGTGCCCGGGGCTCCCAAGTCCGGAGATTCTGTTGAGAATCATCTGCCAGCCTTTGGCCGGGGTGTGAGAAGGGCAGTCCCAGTGGTACAGTGTGAGGGAGGGGACCTGACTGCCTCGTAAGCCGACTTCCCGCGGGTCCTCCTCCCTCTAGCCTTCCACCCCGACGTCCAGAGGTAGCTGGTACTGCCAGTGCCTGTGCCCTTGGGGATATCACAGCCCAAACTGGGTGATTCTCGGCTTTTCCTTCTGCTCACTCAGGGTTCTGACTTCTTGGATCTGCTGAATTACTTAACCTACGCCCTCTATTTCCACCTTCTAAAGCTTTGTTGCTGCTGCTCCTTCCCATTCTCCCAATTCTTGTGGATTTATGCTTTTAGAAAAGGTCTGATCACTATTCAGTGGGGTTTTGACAGGAGAAGCAAAAGTAGATGTTCAATCCTCCATCTTTGGCTGGGAACCTGAGAACCAGAATTTATTCCCAGGCTCTTAGAAAAAACAAAACCCAAACCCTTCCCCTTAACCTTGATTGAGCACCAGGTGCTCCCCTTCCATTATCTTATTGACTTTTGACAATGGCCATGGAAGGTAGCATGTCGTATCGTTTTTTTACCCATGAAAACCTGAAGCTCAGAGCCTTACTCAAGCAGGCAGCCACGGAGCGGGGAGCGAAACGGGCTTGTGCTCCCAAGCCGGGTTCCAGCACATCGTGGCCACCTCGCTGTCCCCGAGCTGTGGCCAGGCTGCCACATCGGGCCCCTGCACCCGTCTCCATTAAATACACAGGCAGGCCACGTGTGACGAGCGTGGACAGAGTAGCTGACTGCTGGAAGGTCACCCAGTCTATTCTGTCCCCTGGGAGGGGCACCGCCCAGCGGTAGCCGGTACTGCAGCAAGAATATCTCCTTGGCTCCCTTGTCCCCAGAGTGGACCCCAGGGGCGGGAGAGTGGTCAGGGAAGAGGTCAAAAGTTCAGGGACAAATAAAATATAAAAATCAAGAGAGAGAGACAGAAAATAGATTAGTGGTCATTTAGACCTAGAAAGGGGGTTTGGGGGGAAATGGGCCGTGACTGCTAACGTGCATGGGGTGTCTTTGGGGGCGATGAAATGTTCTCAAGGTTGACAGTGGTGGGGATTGCACGAGTCTGTCAATACACTAAAAACCACTGAACTGCATGTTTTAAATGGGTGAACTGTATGGCACGTGAACTCTATCTCAATACAGCTGTGATATCGCAACAAAACTATCAGAAACAAACTTCCTCATGCTCATAAGGCTGACCTATACAAGCGTGAAACAATCTGAGTCATCTTCCTTGTCCATCCAGAAAACTATGGGACTTCGGATTCGCCCTCACCAAACCTGTCTCCCGGGGAACCAGTGAGCCTAAGTAGACAGATGGGCTAGCTGGAGCGCGTCCTTGGCTTTAAAATGACACTACCTCGGGGACAACACAGAGCAGGCAAATCAATGGTGAATAGTATTGATGGCGATGATTAAAAAGCCAACCCGAGACACTTTGTGTTCCTCAGAGGAAGGGCAGATGACATCAAGAATAAATAAAAAACTAAATGCAAGCGATAAATAGGGATTTCATATCCCGAGTTGAAATATCCCATTTTTGCATAGGCGTGTTGAGGTATCTGCAAATTTTGTTTTTTTTCCCCTTCAATAATTCTTTCTTTTAACAAAAATTTCATAAAATAGGGACAATGACTGCTTCCTGGGAGGTCCTTCGCAAGCACAGATGTGACAGGAGGTGTAAGCAAGCTAGATGCAGTGAGCCCCGATCCTGGTGGACGGGATGCCCCTCTCAGCGCCCGAGTCAGGCTCTGGGGTGAGCATGACCGTATCTGCGAGTCTCTTAGGGCAGCTGGCTGCCCCTGCCCGGGGGAGGGCACCTGGGCCTGGCCGGGCCCCCGGACTTACTTGACGAGCCTTAGAGTGTCCTTTCGGATGTTGATCAGGCTCCTCAGAGTCTTCACTGGCTCCTGGGGAGGTGGCGCAGCATAAGGAAACTGTCAGAAACAAAGAGCGGGAAGGCGGTGAGTTTATAGGGATCAACAACTGTCCCTCGCCGATATAGGGTTCCCCGGGTGACAAAGAACAGCCTCGCGCGGTGAGGTGGGCGGCCGCCCGTCTCTTAATCACGTGCGGACACTGAGATCTGACATGTCACGTGATAAAACTGGGGTTCGATCTGGCCTGAAATGAACTAGATTGATCTGCTTTTCCCTTTATGTGAAGCTTATCCGAATCGGCATTCGAGATGCGGATAACTCATAAAGACCACCCAAGTTCCACGTACGGAAGGACACACCGTGGCCGACTGAATCACAAAAGGCTTTCCCATCTGACCTTAGACGACAGGGAGCCAGACCTGCAAGGCTTTGCCTTCAGTGAAGCCACACGGTGTCTTAGGAATTCAAGAAATGCAAACGAAGGAGAACCCGCCACGGGCAGGGAGCCGGGCGTGCAGTCAGCACACGGCACGTCTGCTGACGCTGACCATGTGGGGCAGAGATGCGAGTCAAGAGCTCTCCCGGGGTTATCAAAGGCTTCTTTCTGGTTGTCGAGCATTTTCCTTACATTTTCGCTCTTTCCCCATTGAGACATCTGGATTGAGTTCGGTAATGAGGAGATAAAGGGAAAATAGTAACAAATGTAACTGGAAATTGCTTCCGGGAGATTAAGAATGATGGAAAATGTTTCCAGTATCGTTCTGATGTTATTTGGGCAATACATTTTTTTTTTGCGCATAATTCACAGAAAACCTACTAAGTCCTCGCAGCTCGCAAACCTGTGGCACACCTGGAAGAGTCTGCCTCCTGCTGCTGGTTTCAGAAAACTGGACACTCACGTGACACTCGAATTGTGCCTTCACCGATGTTTGCCGAATGTGGCTCCTTCACTTGGAAAACATAGCTTAACCTGCGGTACATGCGATGGTCTGGATTCGGCACGTTTGCTGGTAATTCATGGGCATGAACGTGACTCAAAATACACGTTGGATCTAAATGATCAGATGTGCACTCAGGCGTGCGTGGGGACAGCACTGATACATTAAACTTCTTCACTGATACATTAAACATGTCATTATAAGTTTGAGCAGAAAACTTAAAAAACACAAAAAGGTACAAAATCGGCCATCGTTTTGCCACTCAGAGACACCAGATTTTAGACTGCAGAGTCTTCACAGCGAGGCATCTATCCACTCATCTACCTCTGTGTCTCTACACGCTGTTTTAAACCGCACACACTATTTTATAGTCTTTTTCACTTAGGAAGACGAGGTAAAACATCTTTAAAGTCTATAAGTTGCTGACATGACTACACATATTAGAGAGAGGAGCACACTTTAATTAATTCTATATTATTTGATGTTTTAAGTTGGCTTTACTTTTTTTTCCTTTTGTTTTGACATAAATGTTGTGGCGAATGCCTCGTTCTTACATGTCTGCATGTTTGTTTGATTACTTCCTTAGGACGAATTCCTAGAAATAGAATTACTGGATCAAAGAGTAAGCATATTTTTAAGACTTTTAAAAATATTTTGCCAAACTGTTGTCCAGAAAGCTGATTCTAAGTCTGCTCTCCAGCTAGAAGCGTGTCAGGAGGCTTTTAGACCGGGAAGCTGAAATCCTGGTTCAGATCCCATCTGTGGCCCATCGCCCCACCTCCCACGTTCCTGGGCTGTCACACTAAAGGAATTTAAAACAATTTTAAAATAAGCTTAAGCAGAAAGTAATTAGGCAGGAAAATCTGACATAAATGCTAGTCTATTCTAAAGCCAAAATAAATGACTTTGGGATTAAAACTTTTTTTCAGGAGTAGCAGAGTTAATCATACTCATTTGCACAGGTACTTGGGAGTGAGCCTGAGTTAAAAAAAAAAAAAAAAGATGGTTCTTCCTTCGCTCTTTTCCTTTCCTCCTCCATACCCTCCAAAAAAAGAAAAACAAAAGCAAAGAGGAAACAAACAAATAAATAAGAAACTTTGTGCCCTTCGTCTTCCATTTAGAATATTACCTGAGCCTTGATTCTCTTTCACGACCCGTAAGGCTTGGTCTGTAATCCCCTGAGCAGACCAAATGTCATTCTTCATCCAGTAGTCTTGGCCTTAAGCCTGTCTTCGTTATGAAAAGTGAAACAGCATTTAGACACTGCCTTTCACTATCCTCCATAAGGCTGTTAAGAGTTTATTTACCCTAGGACGACGTCTGAGGGCAGTCCACAAGCCCGCACTGAGCCTGAGGCAGGAAGTCCGCACGTGGCTAGTGGCTTTCTTTCTCCGGCTGTGGGCCTGGGGGCGTGTTGTGTTCAAGACACAAAAGTCCCCTTCCTCCCGTTTCCTGGCCTGGTTGTGCCAGGGCGCTCGTGTGGAGAGAAAAGGTTCCAGCTGGTCTGGCTTGTCACTGCTCGTTCTCTAATTAAGATGTCTGCTGAGTACCTACTATGTGCCAGGCATCATGCTGGGTTCTTTAGATATATCTTTAAATTTTACTTTATCTAATTGTGGTAAAAGACACATAACATGAAATTCATCACCTTAACCATTTAGAGCATGCTGTTCGGTGGCATTAAGTATGTGCCCCGTCAGCATCGCCATCTCTAGTTTAGATATTCTTATTTATTATTCTCAACGCTAACAGACGTGTCTACCCTGCCTACCAGATGGTAAATGCCCGGAGGACAGCCTGACTTGCAGGAGGAACTAAAAAATATGTCGATTGACTGAATAAATGAAGGCCATCAGTAGTAACATCCCCGTTTTGCTTACAAAGAAACTGAGGCTCAGAAGTAGTGTAATTATTGAAGGTCCCAGGGCTGATGAGTAGCAGAGCCGGGGCTGAAATCCAAAAGCCACGCTCCCTCTCTCCTGGCCGCCTCGGGGGGCCGCCTGGTCCCGGGATGTCCCAGGAACCTGAGTAGAGGCAGAGTCTGAGCGTTAAACTTGGAGCTTGGCTGCGAAAGGCACGGAGAAGTTCTGGAAACGAGTCGAAACTCTGGATGACACCCTTAGGCAGCGGTACATACAAAAACGCACCTAATGCCACACTCCTTTTAAGTTTTAACAGGAGTATCTGAGGTCTTCTCAGAGAAGAGCTTTCCTAGAGCACAGCATGACAAAATCCCTTTGTCTGTCAGATCTAACAGCACCCGTGGAAGACGCAAACGGACATTCAGGGTACCATGGTGACAGAGTGGCGCTGGCAGCCGCAGTGGCGCCGGTCGCTGTCCACCTTCTGCCCAAGCTCAAGTGCGCGCTACTGATAGGTGTTTCTGAGGCACAGCGGTTTCACCTCTCTATTATTTTCAAAGGACAAAGACGCTTCCCCATTCATTCAACTCTCGCTATGCCCTGCAGACAGTGCGGGCCCAGGCTCAGTGACGGATCAGACACACCTCTCTCAGTTCTGTCGGTAAGGGGCCCCTAACCCCGACGGCTTGCATCTGGTGCACCGCACTCAGTGCAGCCCCCTCCTGGGACCCGCCTGCCGTGTCTGCACTGACATCAGCCCAAACCTCAGAATAATTTAAACCCCAAACGCCTCCAGCACAGGACGGGAGTATAGGAGAGGCTCAGCCAGCTGAACTCTTTCAATGGGACCCAGTGGGCTGTCAATCAAGGCTCCGCGTGAATCCTGAGCAAGTTCCTCTTTGGTCTTTTATCCTGGAGTTGATCAGTTTCCTTTTTACCTTTGCCTTCCATCGGCAAAGCCCCACCTGGTGACCAAACGTGGAACTGCCGGTTTAGATGGAATGGAAGGGGCAGTGTGTGTGTGCGTGTGTGTGCGTGTGTGTGCGCGTGCGTGCGTGTGTGTGTGTGTGTGCGTGCGTGCATGTGCGTGTGTGTGTGTGCGTGCGCACACACACATATATGTAGGTATATATTGACCACACATACTAGATTTTTTCAAAGTCATTATAATGTCAAATATTTTGTTAAACTGCCCGTATGGATGCACTCACATTTCTGTTGTAGAAAATATGGCCACAATGCATATGAGATAGTAGGATATCTTATTTCAGTTGTAAATTATTGGGCCTAGAAAAAGGACTACAATCCATGCATAAAAGTCAATAATTAACTTCAATAAAAAGGGTTTTTTTTTGGAAAAGTACATAATTTGCTAAAATTTGCTGCTCGATTCAGGCCTGATCGTACGCGTGCGGCATTCCCGACTGGATGCTCCTTCGGGCTGGCGCCTCACGTGCCCCCAACAGGTTTTGAGCCCTTCCTTACTTTCTGGAACCACAGGGTAGTCCAGGTTCACCTTGTGTTCTCCCTGTCCTACCCCTCGACTCAATCAGGTCTCCAAGGAGCCCTGGCTCCATTTCGGAGACGCCTACCTCGAACCGTCATTTACTCATTAACCTTTCACTGATGAACACTCAGTCGTTTGCAGGTCAATACAAATAATGATACAATGACCATTCCTTGACAGGAATCTTAACGGGGGGAAAAACGGGGATAAAAGAAAACAGATTAACACACACTAATGCAGTTTCTACTTAGAAAAAGCCCCAAATGCCAAGACTCTGCTCTCGAAGAGAAAGAAATTTGAGACAATTCATAATTTAAAAAGTACTCATTTTATATATTAGCAGCTGTATATAATATTTGTGCCAAATAACCAAAGAATAGTTACTATGGAAACAGACAGCTGGAGTCATATGCATTGCTCATTTACAGCACTACACAAACCCTTTTTAAAATAGATTTTAAGGCTTTTATATTTAAATCTCGGTTCCTTTTTATCTGATGCCTGGTTATTTTCTCAGCTTTCTCTACTTCCTCTCTTCTCAGAAATGTAGTGTGTCCAAGACTTACCAGCGGATATTTTTAGACCAGTGATGATGCTTCAGGACATTTTCTTAGATCGGTGTCAGGGGAGAACAGTTTAGTTTCTGAGTGAATGCTGAAAAATGAATACAAATTTGCCTATTTAACCAGCTGCAGCCCTGAGACAGACTGTATTGTGCCCGCAGTACGCGAGAATGTCAAGGAGCTATATTTGTAGCAGTAAAATTTTACTAAGTTTCCATCCAATCCTCCTGGGGAGTTAAATAGCCAGTGTAGAAAGGTGATCGTGAAGCTGACGAGGTGCGAGACATGCTTTTCACACAAATCACAGATGTCAGGGAGACACCAAGAGGGTGTCAGAAGATGACCTTGGCACAAAGATGCTCTGTGTCCAGGTTTGGTTACCCGAGCAATCGATCCAAGAAGGCCATCTATTTATAGTCTGTTAATTCCTCTGCTAGGTCCCCTGGCAGGGAGCACATGGGACCAATGTCATGGCTATGTGACATCACATCTAATGCTGACCTTTTCTAAAATATTTAAATCCCAGGATGAGTATGCCCGATCAACCGATTCTCTCTGTTCGCCCTAACGGGTGATAAGAAAAACGTGAAGAATCCACTGCAGAGCAAGGCGCCCATCACAAAATCGCACAGATCTGTGTCGACGACCATCGCAGGCCATGTGCTCTCTTCATTTATGGTCAGGTCCTGACTCATTTTGTTTGGGAGCCTTGAGATCACACGACTTCTTCAGTACCACTCGGACATCAAAAGCACCTATGGGGCTATGTGTGCTGCTCTGATGACAAATGAAACCCACTGGACTTCCAGTTCTCCACTAAGAGGAAGCCCCAATATGCCTAGACACAGGACCCTCCTGGCAGAAGAATACGCTCCCTAAGTGCACCACGCTTCCAAAATAAAAATACCTTCTCGAAATGAGCTGTTTTTAGATACAAAGGATTTTACCTAACGGCCGCTAATTTTAAGGAGATTTAAAAGAGAAAAAGAAGTGCTTTCAATCAAGCAGACACAGTCGACTTTTCCCTCCAGCGAGCTGGCAAATAATGACTAACGGTCAGAGAAGCTACGCCTTTCAGACAAGCACCTCATTCTGGATGCCTGGTCGGGAGCTGCAGAAACAAGCTCACAATTAAGAACCTACTTATAAGAAAGAAATTTTGAGATGCCCGATGCTGTACGCAAATAATATGCCTAGAAAGGCAAGCTTACCAGTATTAGTCAAAATTAGTATTTTAAAATACACAACATACCTTTTTTTTTCCCCCCCAAAGAAGTCTAACTGTCATCTTCTAGATGATGTATCTCAGAGACAAAATACATTATCCACAACATGTCACGTCCGGAGTCCAGCTCTAAGGCTGACTTACGTCACTGGCAGCTCCCTCGTCCTGTGTTCCATCCACGTCCCTCCCTTGGCCTCCTACCTGACACTGCTGCATCCCTCCGCATCTGTCACCTGCCACCTCTCGGTCCCTCCTGGCATGTCTCCATTCCTGAACCACATCCTTCAACATCTCCGATTTTCCTCTTCTCGGCAGCCGCCTCTGAATGGCTTTTCCTCTTTTTTCAGATTTCCTGCCTGCTACTAAGACCCTGGGCTTCTGGACATCTTGGGGGGCTTGTCAGAGGCGATTCTAGTTCATCAAGAATAAACAGGTGTCCTAGCATTAACCATAAGCTTTCTGAGACTAAAAATAGCCAAGCTCCAAGTTTAAACATGGCGCAGAGCAAAGATGGTGTAACAGATAGTAAGTCCCCAGGAGTCACTACACCGCATCTCTTAACATCACTAGTCTTGGCTCCTGGGTTTATAATCTCGGTTTGGCCGTTAATACGAAGATTCTTTAAACGCTAGTTAATAATCTGTCAAGAAAGCACAGCTCCACAGTTGACTGGGAAGTTGAAGATCAGCAAGAGGATTTAGCAACTGGCCTCTACCAGACAAATTATGGAAAAGGAAAGCTTTGCAATGGGTAAACCTGACAGACGCCACCTTGACCAAGTGGTCAAGGTCACTGTCACCAGTAATGAGTCATGAGCTACTATGTACCTCTGATCTGGTGTGGCCCTAAGAGAACCTGTAGTTTTTAAAATAGGAAGTGCACCTGTGGGAATTTTCGGTTTGGGTCCACACACCGTCGTTAGGCAAGATGCTAGCGCTAGAGAAAGCTGTGGTGAAGGGTATGTGGGAATTCTCCGCCATCTTTGCTATTCTTCTGTAAGTATAAAATTATTTCTTTTAAATAGAAGGTCTGCAAGAGAAATGTTGAAATGGAATGGCAAGCAGAGGACCTCAAAGGGGGAAGGTGTAGGTCTTGGCTGTGGGACTTTAGACAGATGGTTGTACCCCACGAAGCCTCCACTTCCTTACCAGTAAGATATGCTTCATGACGGCCACTTCATGATCTGTGAGATTAAAGGCTGTACTAATCGAGGTCCAGCCAGGAAAATAGAAACCATGCCCGTTATTTTAATGGGGAGACTTTAGTATAAGGAACTGGTCGAACAGGTATTAAAGCACTGAACCGCCACAAGATACTGAGTTGACAGAGAGAAAGCAATGGCAGGAAGCGGCTATGCTCCTAGGTCTGAAGGAGCGAGGGGGAGAGCTTGGGGGTATCAGGTCCCGGAGGCCCCCTGAGGCTGGGAGGTGAAGGGTGAGCTATCTCACCCTTCTCCTCCCAGCCCTGCAGGCCCTCTAGTACCTATAGATGAACTCGGAACACAGCAGGCGGCATCACAGAGCCAAAGTTTAGAGGGTGGTTTGGGGCTGGGACACAGCAGCTTAACTGTTAACTGGGAAACGGCTTGCTTCGTAGACTGTAAATGTCGCCTGCTGGCCCTTATTTTTATCATGACTTCTGTTAGGTGCCTGAGCTAACTGCACGTTCCCCCCGCCCGCCTCCTTCCTTTTAAAAATATGTTGCAGTATGGATCAGGAGGGGGAGCTAAAGCTCTGGTGTTTACAGCATTTAAAACGTTAGTAAATGGAAAACATAGCTAGGGACTGCTTTCTGGTCTATAATTATAGCGCCTCGATGCCGAAGCTGGCTTATCAGTGCTACTTTCCAAAGATAAAGCCTATGTCTGATTGGTGTCTGTAACAACCAGGGCTACTATTTTAGCTGATTGGCCCCGGCAAGACCATTTTAGAGAATGAAATAAGTGTGCTGCTTCCGGATGCTGCTTACATGTGGCCAGTTATCAAGCTATTTGATGCCGAAGTCTGACTTTTATAGGCTCCTGTAGAACAGTTTCGTTACAATTTAAGGCCACTGCCACTGTGCATCTCTTTAAAAGCCGAAAAAGTAAACCACATTTTTCTTTGAAATGCAACACCAGTAAGTACAGTTTCCCGTAAGATAGGACGTATAACAGGAAACAGAGGTGAGAGGGTACATACTGTTTCTGTATGTTTCAAAGAAATTTCGAGGAAATTCCTACGACACATGCTTTAGTTCCGCTGCTGAACGCCACAGAGCTCTTTGTGCTTTGGGTTGTTAAGAAACATAACATTAAGCGACAACCCAAAAGTTCAAGCGTTTAGTGGCATTTTCCAAGTCAGCAAAGCTTATGTCATAAAAGTTCTCAGGCTTCTGTAAGACCGTCCACACTTCATGTATCACGTCTTCCTGTGTGTGTCTGATCTTCCCGTGAGAGTCTAAGTTTGAGGGCAAAGCCCCTGGGAGCACTATCTTTGTGTGACCCACAGTGAACAGAACAGCACAGGCAGAAGACAGAAACGCATAGTTGTAGAATGAGTGGATAAATAAGCTCTTCGGAAGACTATAGCATGTGCCCATGTCGAGTCTCCGGATTTTGAACATTTGCCCCTTGGACTAAATGGCAGGCTAGCACCATTGATGCTCACGAAATAACTGTAGAACAGATGGGCCTTTTTTTTTTTTTAATAATGGGTTTGTGGAGCAATTTTTATACAGTTTAGTGGCTAAGACCCTCTGGCCCCGCCAGTGGGCTGTGTTGGACTGAAGAATTCGTCCAATGAGTATGGTGCCAGGAGCTGGGAGGTCCGGGTTCTTGCCCGGTTCTCATGCTTAGGATGCGTGAGACCTGGGCATCCATCTCTTCATCTGTAAAATGGGATTTACAGCTCTTGTCTATCTTGTAGGGTGATTAAGATCGGATAAAAAAAAAATGTTTTAAAAATCACACAGTGCTATGAAAATACTTTATCATTAGTGATCATCGGTGATTATCAATAGCAATAATATTGCCTTCTTTAAAGAATTCTGCCTGTAATGCAATTTTGAATACTCAGAAAAAAGAATGCACATGTAAAATATCAACAATTAGATAAATATCTCTCATTTATGGCTCCCAAGGCACTTGGGAGTAAATACAGTTGGGATGAGCTTCCCTTTGCTATGACCATGACTCTGCTGGACTTGAACGTCCTGGGAACAGTGATCGCGATGGAGACACCGATGTCCCTGATCATGGTGACTGGAAGGCCCTTTGAGATTTTCCATTTATGATTACGAGGAAATGGAAGACGCCGTCCAGAGTAAAATATGAGTGGAGCGAGCTCCCTCTGGTCTGTCGTGACGCTGGCAGTGTGATAGAAGTGTCACTTCCAGCACGAACCAGCCGAGGAAACGGAGCGCAGGTCTGAGAGGGACAGCCTCTGTCCCCTGGGGAGACCTGCACGGCGGCCGGCCGCTGGCTGAGGGCTGCTGATGCACACGCGGAGGTGACCTGCTGCCTTCCCTGTGCCATGTGCACACAGGCGCCTGGACCGCCAAGGGGCACACGGCCTGGACGGGCTCTCTGGGCTCTGCGGGGACCAGGCCTTGGAGAATACTTACACCTATGATCCACCGCTCCTTTTCAAGATGCGTAGATGTGTTTTTTAAAGTTAGGTATACCTAGGTAAAATTCACCCTTTTTTAGCGTGCAGTTCTATAAATTCTGACGAATACATACAGCTGTATAACGACCATCATAAGCAAACACTGGCGTCACCCCAAATGTTCCTCGTGCCTCTCTGCTGTCAACCCCTCTGTCCCCACCAGTCCCTGGCACCCACTGACCTGTTTCCTATCCCTGTGGTTTTGCCCCTTCCGGAATGACAAGACGCATTCCGTACGACACTTACATAAAATAGCCAAAGGCCTCACTCAGCTTGCACAGATCGCCCTGCGCTCAGCTGCTACGTGAGCCTCTCGTGAGTATTAGGAGGAGGGGGGATCCCAGGGTCCGATGAGTGCGAGGGGCCCCAGACTTCACTGAGGGCTGAGATGAGTCTGCCGGCTCTACCGAAAGCGAGACATGGCTGAGTAAGATGCCGAGCAGCCCTTCGAATATGAAGACAAAGGCCTCTCTTACTTTGAATTGTCCCTGTGTTAATACCTGCTCACCTCTTCCATGATTGCATCGTACTGGACACAACTCGATTTCCTTCCAGTTTAGGTAAAACTTTGGTGTTGAAAGAAAACATTAATTCCTATAGCGGAAACTGGATGCAGATAACTAAGAAAATTCTGTAAAGCGAAACAGCTTGAGTTTCCATAGAATGTTCTCCTTCCTGTCAGATTTGGCTTGGCCTCACATTGAGTAATTTTGTGCCTATGGGAAATACTGAAGTTTTACGGAATTCAGCAAGAACCACTCAGGAGCCTCGGCCTCAGGCTAACACAGAGGAAAGCACATGTGACGTGGGAACGCAAAAGGGCGAGCTCCACGCAGATCGAGAGCGAGGGAAGTTGAAAATTTCTAGCGCAACACAAGATCGCATCACAGCTGCTGCTCTGAAAAATTCTGCAGAAGGAAAATCCTTGCACCTGTCATTTTAAAGCCTAAATCATGTTGCTGATTCACTCCCTTTCTACTCTATGTGATACTTTACATGAGTCATCAGGAAAATGAAAATTAATTCTGCACACACACCTATCGGAATGGCTGAAATGCAAAATACGGACCAGAGTAGGTGCCGGGGACTCTAGACTCGGCTGGTGGGAGCGAAATCAGTGCAGTCACTTTGGGAGATTGTTGAGTAGCATCTACTGTGTGTCGCTGCGATGCCACTCGGAGGCGCGCTCCTAACAGACATGCGCACGTGTGCTCGGCACAGCACACAGAATAGTAGGCCGTTCACGGCAGCATAACTAAAGTGTCCCAAACAGCAGAATGCCAAACGCTATACACAGCAGGGGGGACGAACTGTGGTCCATTCACGCACAGAACACACACCCAACAGGAATGAACGTGCTGTCGCCGTACGCCGGGGGATAGATGTCTCCCGGACATTCTGAGCGAAAGGAACCAGACAGATGGACACGCGCTTCATGGTTCCACTGAGATTCAGTTCAGACCAGGAGAGAAGGCAGGATCGCAGCTACCTTGGGTAGGAGGGAGCGACTGGGAGGGGGCCCAAGGGGAGTTTCGGGGGGCTGGCCGTGTTCTCAGTCTTGATGGGGATGCTGGCCACCAAGGAGTGTTCACTCTGGAGCATCAACTGAACGTTGCCTTTCAGTATAGTTATGCTTCAATAAACACAATTTTCCGAAAGGACAAGCCAGCCCTGTATAAATGGCTCTAGAATGACCTCCGAGACATACTGTTCAATTAAAAAGCTAGGGCGGTGTGTACGAGGCACGCGCAGTGCTGTGCCCAGCCCTGCCCTTGCCAGGTCTGGCTTCCTATCCCCCAGCTGCTGAGAATGCTCCCCACACCCAGCCCGTCGCTGCCCCTTCTCCAAGAATGAGGAACCAGAGCCACTCGGTCCACGAGAGGGGCCGCTTCCTCCCTCATCGTGCCACCGCACGACGGCCAGCAGCTGGTGACTCACTAACGTGGCACACCAGAGGCCACCCGCTTAACCGCGAGACGGGGCGGCTCTGCTCCAGGTTGGACTCCGGCGCTCTCCCGGGGGACCGGGCCGAGGCCGGTCTCTGCCGGGGACCCTGTCACTGCTTAGTTTCGCCTCCCTGCACTGTCTGGCCTCCGTCTGGCCCTTCCCCCCGAGCACGTCCCAGTGAGCGGCGGTCACAAAGCTCACGCTCAGGTTTGCTTCCAGAAGTCCGGCCTGAACCAGCTGGTATAAGAGGCTGGACGCTTCGGGTGGAACTTGGGTGTAGGTCACCCGCCAGCCAGACGGCAGTGGGGACCCCTCACTGAGGAGTGTTCTCTATCATGCTGTAGCAGTGTGACGCGGGGTTTGCTGTCTCTGGAAGAAATGGTTACGGTCGGGGCTGTGGGACTGGGTGGCTGTTATTAAGAGCGCGTTGACAGTTTCAGATGCGGCTCTCAACCATCTGCAGCCCAGGATGACAGTTGGCCAGCCTCCCCTGGCCTCTCCTGCAGGTACGGGACCTGATCTTGAGGAGTGGCGGGACTAAAACGAAGTCTGAACTCTCAGCCCAGGCGACTGGCCAAACCAATCAGGGCCCTGATGGGAAGCGCAGAGCACAAGGCTTGAGATGGGAATGTCCGCGCATGTGTACCCCAGAACCACGCACCCCAATTCCCAGGGCCTGCAAAATGACCTGCTCCCTCTCCCTGCGAGACAGAGGGTCCCCCGCCCCACGCCTTGCTTGAAGACTACGTGGCGGTCTCAAACAAGACCAGTGCTTAGAAGACAATGCTTGTACTACAAAGGGCCTGCCCTCCCTTCCCTCCTGGCCACCAGAGCAAAATTGGGGTCACCTCTCTGTATCACTCAACCGGGGCCCGCTGGCCTGCTAAGAGAGGAGGGACCAGGCTGACACACGCACTGGCAGAATCTAGAAGCGTGTGTGACGTGGGTCCTGAGCGTGCTGGATGGAGGGGTGTGGAAGATAAAGCTGGGGGAGGGAGACCCTGTTGCTACGGGGACATCCTCTCACGGGACACAGAATTAACACCCGGGCAACGGCCCTGGGTCTAACACGCGCTGCGGGGAGGGGGCCTCTCGGGAGCTTAGAAAAGACCAGACTGCACGGCTCCGGAACTGGAACAGCAGGCTTCGTAAGAAAAGATCCGCAGGCTCAGAGGGGGAGGCCTGCTACAGTGGGTCTCCCACATAGAACCCCGCTAGTGGCCCTGTCCTTGGGGGGGGGGCGGTCCGGGAGATGCTCCTCCTGGCCATAGGGTGAGCGCCCCCAGGCGGGGATTGCGTTTGTCTTTGTATCCCTAGTGTAAGGCTGTCCTGGAATAAAACAGATGATCAATAACATGTAAAGCAAATGAAGGAATGACTAAAAGCGCCAATCAATCGATGATTTGTGTAACGGGACGGGGGAGATCGTGGCCTAATGATCACCAAAGAAAACTGTCTTCTCCACTCATACAGAAACCGAATCAAGATAAGAACAGAGAGGAAGAAGGAGCAATCTCCGCCTCCTCCTCCTTCCTTCTCCCAGTGCGGTTTTGCAGTCTGGACTGGCTTTGAGATTCTTACACAGCGAAGGTGACCCGCGAGGCGAACGGCTACCAAAACCCGTGGCCGTCCCCGTTCGTCTCTTCCCCCAGAGACGCCCTTTCCTTTCTCATAATTTCGGGTTACACTGCAACCCCTTCCTACCACTCTCACCCGTCCAGCTCTACCCTGGAGTTGCGGACAGATGCAACCGTGATGACGCCTGTCTCACATCTCAGAGCAACGTGGTCGACCTAACACGCGACGTCCCGCCTCGCTGACCTCAGCCAGCGCGGCGTCTTCAGCCAAGGAAAGGAGCAAGCTCAGCTGATGGTTTTTGAATTTAAAAAAAAGACCCAGCCAGTCGTTGCAAACTATCTCCCCCAAGATACTTCACTGCCAAGGGAGAGACGCCCACCCCACCGTCGGGGGGCCCGCGGCGAGGTCCCCCTCAGTAACGCTGCCGCTTGACACAGCAGCGCAGAGGCGGCCGGGGCGGGCGCAGCCCTCTGTTCCATCTTGGTCCGGGTGTGGTCACGAGGTGTTTGTCTACAGTTCCTTTAAAACGTTTACTATGGTTTGTACACTTAGAAATATTTCGCAATTTGTTAAGTAAAAAAGCGAAAAGAAAAAACAACAATAGAAAGGAAATCAAAAGCCGCTGTTTCTTGTTTTAAAAAAAAAAGTTAAAAAGTAGGGCGGTGACCCTATCAACTGGTTTTGACTTCTTTCGGAGCACCGCTCCTTGCCACGGGTGCCTCGGTCTGCGACGTGGCTCGCCGGCCTCTGTCTCCCTGTCTCCTGCTCACACCGATGATCCGCCCCCCACGCCCGTCCACCCAATGACCCGTCTACTGCAGAAACCGGCTCCGTGAAGGAGATGTCTCGGGGCCGAAAACCAGAACAGAAAGTCTCAGCCACACGAAGGTCCCTCTCACGTGCCAGTCGCAAGCGCTTGGACCCAACCAGCTTTTCAAAGTTGTCTTTATTTTCTGCTATAACTTATTTTCCAAAGGTGTGGTTAACTTTACAGTTACTGTGGCATCTCATATTTTATGCTCTTAACTATCCTAACGACAAAAATCGATCCTGCCCTCCGAATAAAAGCAATCAGCTTTTCTTCGTGTTATCTCTGGAATCAAGAAACAGTTGAAACTAACTCTAGATTAAAGCCTACAATGTGGTTATTTGGAGATATGACGATGATGTTATCTGCGCACTGCAAAACAGTCTTTGTTTACACATATTTGGTATTTACTCGCCGAGTGGCACGAAGCAACTTTCCCTGGAAAAAGGCGTTTGAAATAATTTCTTTATCTTTACTAAGGATAAAAAGTAACATAAACAGAATAAGGTTTTTTGTTTTTGTTTTTGTTTTTGTTTTTGGTAAGAATAAAAAACAAGCTAAATTTTAAAATCGAAGAGCTAAAATCATTTCATTTATATAATTTTCTAAAACTGAATAATCATTTCTCCCTTAGCCCAACACTGTGCACATGTATGCCTTAGGACCGAAGCTGACACCCCCGTTCACCACAGCCAAGGGATGGAAGTACACCAAGTGTCCGTCGACGAACGAATAGATGGACAAAACACAGTCTGTCCACGTGGTGGAATATTATCCGGCCTTAAAAAACGGGAAATTCTGACTCACGTTACGATATGGATGAAGCTTGATGACATTATGCTCAGTGAAATAAGCCGGTCAGTCACAAAAAGACAAATACCGTAAGATACGAGGTGCTCAGAGTAGTCAAATCCAGGGAGACAGAAAATGAAGAGGCGGCCGCCGGGGGCTGGGGGAGGGGAGGATGGGGAACTAATGTCAGTGGGCACGGAGTGTCAGTTTTAAGAGATGAAAAGATTTCTGCTCACTGGTGGCACAACAATGTGACTGTCCTTATTACCGCTGAACTATACGCGTGAAACGGTTAAGATGTTAACCTTTCTGTCACGGTGTTTTTAAAACCCGAAAAGGGAAAAGGAAAGGTTGGGAAGATGGCTTATTGAACTGGGCGGGGCGGTTACCTGCGGGGGAGCCTAGATGTCAGGGAGGTGCATCGTTAATGATGGTCTTTGTAAGAACTTTTTAAAGTAAGACCGTCTGTAAAGCCCCGAGCCCTTAAAAAGCATGTGCGTTCCTTCCCCTGGTTAGCAACTTGATAGTCTGGGTTTCTTTTTACTCTCGGGCTGTTGGAGAGCAGGCCGCATCCACACCGACCCGTGATCCAAGACAGAGAAGTGACCTGGCTCCGGGCCTCGCTGTGCTTATTCTGATGTTTCAGTCATTTTTCCACAAGCCCCCGACCCCTCCCCGGCCCCGCTTAGCAGGCCGAGGCCTTCCTGCAGTTCACTAAAAAGAAAAAAAGAAACCCATTATTTTATGAACTTCCTTCATTCCGCTACTTCTACATGTCCTTCTAGACCTATTTCACGCCTCTGCTCGGCGACAGTCCCTTCTCTGTGTTTTAAGGAAATTAAAATGCTTTTAATTAAGAAAATGAACATGTGGTCACCGGGGGGAATACCGACAACAAGGAGGGGGCGACGCTGCACCCCGAGAGTGACCACTGTAGCTGTTTAAAATGCCTTGTTCTCGTCCGAATGTTTTAAGCGCCTATAAAAATAAATACACACGCGTATTGTCATACGCTGTTATTTTTATCAGAGATGAAATGGGACTCTACGTTCTCTAGAGCAACTTGCTTTTTTCGGTGAACGATGTGGTCCCAAACGTATTTTCACCTCAGTGGATACAGATCTGCCTTGTTTTTGGCCGAATGCCACTTCGTAGGACGGACACACTACAATTTATTTCGCGAGTCCTGCCCGATGAGTGGGAAACCCACACAGCTGGTGTCGAAAGGGAGCTAGTGTCACCGTGGAACATTAGAGTCGGGAGACAGACGCGTGGCTCGTGTGCCATCCTCCTGCCTTGTGTTGCCCGCTAATCCCGCCTCAGTGACCTTCCCGCTCTCCTACTGGGGAACCCCGCTCACCCCTCCAGGTTCAAGGACGCCACTCCCAGGCTGGCCCCCAGTCTCTCTCACAGAACTCACCACGACTCGTCACAGTCAAGGGCAGTCTGCGGCCCCGACACCCAAGCCCCTCAGGGCAGGGGCCGGGCCTTTTCCATCTCTGCATTCCAGTAGCTAGCACGGGCTGGGACTCGTACAATGTCTGACTCACAGAATGAATGAATGAATGAATGAATGAATGATTGGCACCGTGACTGACATACCGCTCCATACGTGCAAAACCCTGCTTCACGAATGGATATGCTGTCTGGCTCCTCGGAGTAACTCGCTCTCCCTGCACACATGTGAATACAAGGGTCCGATCTACGGAAGCCGGATTTAAGCACAACTTTTGGGTCTATTTCTTTTTAGAGGAGGAAGAACAGCCCGCCGGTGTGCGGCGTGGTTCTTGAGGCCAGCTGTGCAGGGAGCATGAGGAGGACGAATGTGTCAACGGGGCCCAGTGACAGGACACGCGTGGTGATGTGGAGTAGTAGAGTGTGACTCAAAGTCAACCGCTTTCCTCTACGATGAGCGGAGAGATCTGAACTCGGGTGGAGTCAAGGGACCACTTGATTTTCTGACGGTCCTAAGGTTCACTAAGCCTCTACTTGGCTCAGAGTTTTAGCCCTCATTTACCTACAAAACAAAATCTAAGGCCACAAAGGAGCAAAAGATCGGCCTCCGGCCTTCCACCACCCAGGAAGGGGAGGGAGGTCTCGATTCAGCATTTAATGACTGTGATGTACAAACACAAGGATCTTAGCTTCCCACACAGAGACCAGCGCAGAAAGGCCTGCAGGAGCCCCGCTCGCCACTTAGAGCAGTTACCTCAAAACCAGTGACGAGTCTCTCCACCCAGAACTATCGGCAGCTGCAGAAATAACTGACCCGAAAGGTTAGCGAGTGCAGCCAACATCGCTCCAGGCTCCTTTCCATCCAGCAGGGTCGGAGCATTTTCCAAGCATTACATTCCTCTAAAGTCAGAACCATCTCCACCTTACCACTGGGTAATCTGAGAGCCTCAGCGGGAGACTCGCCAAGGTTGCGAAGTGTTACATGGTGAGATCCAAAAAAAATTTGAAATCTTAACTCAACTCTCTTCAACCATCTTTCTATGCATACGTCTACTCTAGCATTTCAAATCCGACCCTTAAGACTTGATAACAAATTTGACTCTCACGGCTTATCCTAAGCAGTGGCTTGGTGGTGCTCCAGAAGACACCATGGGCGGAGTGACAGCTCCATCGAGTGATTCTGATCATTCGGAAATGCCAGGAAATACCACGATCCCAGAAGCCAAGAAGCCTATGGCATTTCTATTTTATGTAAGAATTTATTTCAACATCTTTCACCTCTATCTTTGTTCTCTCTGGGAAAAAAAGAGCTAGCGGATGGCTTTAACAGGCTGTTCCCTTCCTTCTGCAACCTGATGCTCATTCACTGACACCGGAGATGCGTTACTAGACAGTAGAAGTCAGTTCTTCAGAACTCAGGCCAGAGTCGCTCCTCAATCCCTGGGCCTTCCCCCGGCCTGCCGTGCGGCACCGGTAAACCCAGAGGTCACATGGGCGGGTGGAATTACACGCTGAGAGCCATCTCAGGAGGCGCTGCGAGAGGACACGCCGTTGCCACCCAGTCTACTTTTAGATATCACTGCACATCTCGCAGACTGCCCTCGACGACCTGCTCAGACAGACTCACAGACAGGATGTGGGCAGGGTCCCCAAGTCCGCCGGACCTGAGGGCAGAGGTGGCTCTGAAGCTGGACGCCTGGGGTCAGTTCCTGACTCAGTCGCTTACCGGCTTTGCAAGCTTTGTTTAAATTCTTTGTGCCTCACGCTCCTCATTTGTGAAGTGAGAGCCTTTCTCCTTAAGGTGCTGAGGACGAAATGAGATGACACATCTGAAGAGCTTAGAACACCCACGACGGGCAAACAGTAACTGTTCGATAAGTGTTAGCTGTTATTATTATTAAATAACATTTGGGGAAAGAAAAGGGAAATGTACCGCATTCATCCCGAAGACTCTATTTCTACATACCTATCGGAAGTTACGGATTTGCTCTCTTAATGTGAAATTATGATGTCTTTAGAAAACGTCTGCTCTGTACGACATGAAGCATATTTAATGATTACTACATAAAACAACAACAACAACAAAATGGCCAGTGTTGATGCTCCTTTGGGAAAAAGCTTCCAAGTCAAGGTCAAGGCCCCTCTCCAGTGTTTCAGGACATGCTCAGCCACTCACGGGCTCAGAGAGAGGTGTAAACAAGGCGATTAAACTTTGGAAGAGTAAAGTCTGTCAGTCGGCATAAGCGTCCAAATGAACCTAATGAAGCACTGACTTGGTTTAAAATCATTTTGATGGCCCACAACAGCCAAAAATGTTAAAAACAAACAAACAAACAAAAAACAACCAACCAAACAAAAAAACTATTCTGATACCAGAGAAAAGAAAAAAGAAAAGAAGAAAGATTCAAAACTCAAGTCCATCTAAGAAGGATGAGCCATTTCCAAGTGTGAGCGGACTCCAGTGAGTGACAAAAAGCTCTTACCTGGCTCTATCAGAAACAAAAAGATCTTTCTACTCTAATGGCAAAGGCAGTCATAGCAAAATCAAACGGCGGGTATTCGATAAGCATTAGCTGGCATAGCTTAGTTTGAAGCAGAAAGGAGCTGGCATTTATTATTATTATTATTATTATTATTTATGCCTACAGCACCTGGTCTTCCTAGGTGGTCTCCCATCCAAGTACTAACCAGGCCCGACTCTGCTTCACTTCCGAGATCAGACATCGTGCTTGTTTAGGGTGGCATGGCCGCAGACCACGGACTGTGGCTCCACTGGGGCGTGAACCCAGGACCTTCTGTGTGTAAAGCAGACGTACTAACCGCTACACTATGGAACCATGTCCAGAAGCTGGCATTATGAAGAGTCCAACAGCACAAAGAATTAGAAGAGGGGTCACTCCAGATAGAAAGGAAGAAACCAATAAAACCAATGACGAAAATGTTTTTTAATTAAAGCTCAAGATGGAAGACCATCTCCAGATTAACCTTCTGGAAAAAACCAACCAAACGAAAATCAAATTCTCCAGGGCACTCATCTGCCTAAAAGCTTCAACGCCCCCCCACAGCCTACAGGAGACGGCCCAAAACCTCTCAGGCGGGGGTGGGGTGGGTACGGAGCTGCCACCTACCTCTCCAGTCACCTTTCGCCATCAGGAAACGTCCACTCCCGTGGGACCTGTTTCTTTCTTTGTTCCAGAGAGGAACAAACCAAGCTCATTTCAGCTCTGAATCCCCAGCACCTATCAGAGTACCCAGCACACAGTAGTTGCTCGGTAAGTGTTCACCGATTCATCGAAAACGCGAGTGTTTTCGGGCCTGCCCTTGGCTCCCAGAAAGCCCCTCTCCCACAGGTCTGGTGAACACCCGGCCATTCTCCAAAGCCTCGCTCCTCCTTTCCTCCTTCCTTCCCCCTCTCTACCCTCACCCTACCCACCACACCCACTTGATACCATTCCCCCCCCAGCCCTCCTTAGAATCATCGAATGAGCACACCTTTATCACAGTTTAAACATTTCTCGTTCGTATGTTCTGCCTTTCTCACTAAACTGGGGTCTCTGGAGGAAGGCAGGGTATTTTGAAGCAATGAGAAGAAGTGGAAAGATTACTGATCTGTGGCCTGGCAGACCTACTTATGTGACTTTGGGAAGTCTGTATATTGTAACAGACTTAGGACGGGGCCTGGCACGCAGTGCGCGCTTCGTCAATGCCGGCTACTACCATGCTCCGTTCTCTCTCTTGTGAAATGGGATCAACCTCTGTCACAAGGGGGTCTTCACAAAGGTCAGGAAAATGTCTGGCAGTATCCCGGACCTTCCTCAGCACGCAGTAGCCACTCAATAGCCACACGGCAGCTGTGATTACGAAGCCTCGCACTGGGTGCAGAGAACAGGCTCCGTAAAAGTCTAGGGGATGAGTTGAATGAACCGAGAGAGACATAGTTTAACATCCACTCGGATTTCGGGGGGATGGTTTTTAGCCATTCATTCAGCAAATCCTTATTAAGAGCTCCCGCGAGGTCCCGGGCTTTGTTCTGGCTGCCGGGGTGTGGCAGTGAAAACGGTCCTTGCCCTGTGAAATTTACATTCTCCTGGGGAAGGCAGATGATGAACAGGGTGAGACAGAACAATAAAGGCTTATGTGGTATAAGGCGCTATGAAGGAGATTAAAATGCAAGGAGCGGGCAGGCCGGCGGGCTGGACGAGCGCGGTCTGCAGAGCTGGCACCGGGGTAGGGGTCCGAGTCGCTGGGAGAGGCCCTGGATTTGGGGAGATGCCCTCGCCCTCGGGCAGACTCTGGTCGCCTTGCCAGGGCTCAGCCTCGAGTGCCAGGAGACCCAGCTCTGCCAGAGAGGCGGCCGCCTGGCTCTCAGGGTCCCCCTCGACTCAGACCAAGCTACAGATACCGCTGAACCAGTGAGCACAGACTGATGCGTATGACACTGTTCGAAGCGGCCGCTTAGCCCCGCGAGGAAGCAGACCGACGCCCCCCGTACCGCCACTGGTCTGTTCCCCAGGAAGTTCAGATCGCTGTTCTCTCCAAACAGGTAGCCTTCGGGGTGAGTCGAGTCAAACTTCTCTCCTCCCATGATGAAGTGGCTGGCAAAATAGCTTCCTAGAGAGGGAGAGACAGAAAGATCAGACAGAACCCAGTCAGACGAAGCCCAGTGAAATTGTCAGTCCGACTCAGAAAATGTCAGTCCCTGGAACGAACAGAGCAATTCCCAACCCCAGGAGAGCTTTCTTCTCCTGACCTGGGACAACGGCATAAAATGAGCAGAATCGCAGCAGTGAGAACCCAAGATATCCAATGTAAAACGGACCGCTGTCTTCAACGTTCTTAATCGAATCTCTATTGTGACTAATACCATCAGCCAAGGCACCAGAAGGCCCCACGATGCACATCAATGAACACATATATTTCGTCTCCGGTTTTTTCCCCTCAAACTCGAAGTGGTTATTCCCCATCGACGTGTACTCAGGAATCAGAACCACGGGCGTCAGCATGGGTACACACACGCACATTTCTGTGCCTACATTTTCACAAGCCAGTTCACGCCCGCTCACAGAGGTCTCAGTGCCCACTGACAGCACGCGTGTACCTCTATAACCCTCTACGATGAAGGCTTTTCTTCATTTTTCGTATTTGTTTCAAAATGAAGGTTTAATAGGAAAATGCAAATTTAAATAATACGGCTGCCTCTGACTTTACCTACCAATCACCACACGGATTGTGGAATTTAACTGGACAGTAGTTTGGTGCTATGAAAGAAAGATGCACACGCGTGTGCACGCACACACACGCACACGCACACGCACACCCTCGGCATCGAATTCTTTAGCAGTGCTCACGGCCGAGGTTGTGGGGACAGGAGTCACGGCAGGGCCTCTTTGCCCCACACCACAACAACGAGAGGCAGTCCACAGTCAGGGGTCAGAATCCCCACCAGCCTCCTCCGGACAGACCCGGGAGCCGTGCCAGGGCGCGATGGCGCTGATGAGCCACCGAAAGGGGCTCGGGTAACACTGCGGATTCCATCTGGGAACAGAACACTCTGCGACACTGACAAACGAATGCTTCTCAGCCCGCATTGCTACAATCTTATTCTCTCATGAAGGTGACGAAGGGCTCAGACAGTGACGTGCCTCATCGATGCTCTCGCACACCCCGAATCCTTGGATTACTAAGAAGGGCTTAGGGAACAGCAAAAGGCTTCTTTGTGTGTTATACAGCTCAACCTCCCTAAATCGGTCTTGATTTGTGTTGAAGGTTTATAAGCAAACTCTAAAAAAATGAGAGCCAAACATTTCATCGAGAAGCCAGAAACTATAAAAAGTGATATCGCAAATTCGAAAGAGTGCGCACTAGAAATTGTAAGTCAAAAAAAATTTTTTTTTGAAAATTGAGATTCAGCACCTTTGGCCTGTGAAGAAGCCATAGGAAGGAAGACAGAGAAGAAAATTCTAACAGAAAAACTGAGCCGAATATTCATTTTTGGATTTTCTACACATGGAGCTCTAGTCTAGAAACACCTATTAGACAACGTGACGAGAATAACATCACTCACCACAAATTGGGGCAATTCTTTAATTAAACAACACTCGGGGGAAAAGGTTATTTGTGACTATTTGCAGCCAAAACCAGAGCGATCACTGAGGAACTCTCGACAGTTACCCACCGAAACTTAAAAACAGAAAGAACAGCCATCTGCAGTGATATGATTCTGCAGTTCATCATTTACGAAAGCTTAATTATCAATTATTTATGTCCAGCACTTGCTAGCCCTATTTTCCAAGTGCATAATTTATAGGGAAGGGCGGAGCCTATTTGCCTTAAGTAGAAACAGCCATCTCAAATAATTCAAGTCATTTACTGTTGACTCTTGGTAAAATATATTTTCTATATATTAGAAATTACCGATTTATTATACGTTAGGTGAAATTAGAAGAGATAAAGATTTTACATTGATGGATGGCTCGCCCAGATCATGAATAAAGAATGAGGGACACAGGTCTGGTGTGTGGAGTTGTTCGAGCCGATTCCAGCATGGGACAGACACACTGAGTCTCCAGGACCTGTGCAGTCAGGCGAGAGATGTGGGGACAATGACATCCACGGATAGTCAGCTTACAGGATCCTAGCAAGAGAAGAAGAACACTAATGGCTTCGGGAGGCTAAAGAAGGTGACAAGATTCTACTGGAAATGCACCCCTCTTTTCTGCCATTGTACGAAAAGAAAAGAAATTATCAAGAAAGCAGTGTAAAGTTCATTGCAGTGTTGCCTTGCCTTAAAAATCAAGAGCACAGATATACAAAGACCTAAAATTCAATGCTCACAGATGACAAAAGGATTTTTCAGTTCAGTAGAAAACTCAGTCCAAAGTCCCTTTACAAAACCAACCTCCCTTGGGGCACTTACAATACAAATACCTCATCAGTCAAAAGGCAAAAGAAACTTCACCAAAGTTTTGCTTTTTCCTTTCTTTGAAATGGACCCCTCTAATAACTTGCCCCAATTAGACTTGACAAAGAGCCAATCGCCGTTTGCAGCCTGGATACAGCTTTCGATGTGCCCAGGCTGTCTAGAGGGACAAATCGGTGGATTAATGCACAGCTACCGCATCGGCAGACACTAATGCCAAACACAGTCACGGTCCCTGGAAAAAATGCCTTTTGGACAACTTGCGTATATTCTTACTTCTTAGCATGAACTGCACTCTAAAATCGGAAGTGGTAGGGAAAATGTACTTTCCTAAAATATCTCTTTGCCTATTTGCTAATAGAAAAAACATATATGAACAGTAGATAAAGTGCAAGTTTTCCATTATTAGTTAGCTATAATTTCTTAGCCGAAACTCCTATTCAGAATTCTTTGCAAGCTTTAAGAAGACACATCTATGGCAACCACTTTGCAAGATACACGAATATCTGAGTCACCACATTGTATACCTTAAACTTACACAATGTTATATGTCGACTATATCTCAACAAAGCAGAGAAAAAAGGGAAGACACATCATACGCGGATCTCCAAAATGACATTTAAAACATAAAGCACGAGTGGGAGAAAGGAGGGGGAATTAGGGTTTCGTGGGTACAGATTTTCAGTTTTGCAAGAAACAAATTCTAGCTATTTTAACACCACTCAACTGTACACTTAAAAATGGTTAAGATGATAGATTCGCTGTTACGTACTTTTTACCACAATAAAAATAAATAGCAAGGAAAACCCCTATAAGGTATGGCCCAGAATGAGCAACACTATCGTAAGTTCAGTACTTAGGGATGGAGGGTCGTCAACAATGTCGTGACAGCTATGCACGATGTCAGGTGGTACTAGACTTATCGGGGTGATCACTTCGTAGGGCACATAAACGTCTAATTACTATTCTACACCTGCAACTAAGATAATATTGTCCATCAACTGCAATTGAAAAATAAATTTTAAGAGAGTATTAAAAACAGGCCTCAGAGAAAAAAAAGTCAGATTACTTATAAGTGAAGGAAATTACACTATTACCACTATGGACTATAATAGCACAGGATAAAAGACAATTAAACCCATTTCTCATTCTTCTGCTTTGTATTTATAGGTACCCTAAATGTTAACAAACAAAACCTCTAATTTTAAAATAACTTTTCTTTCCAAATCTATGAAATTACTGAAATATGTCTGCCTATAGAAAAAAACCCAACTATTTAGGCCTCTAAGTCATGGCCATTTACATACTGTTATGGCGCTGTTTCAAACTACTTAGGCAAATGCTGTCTGCTTTCTCTCTCTGTAAATTCGCCTTTTCTAGGCATTTCATATAAATGAACTCACACAATTGTAGTCTTGAAATCGGCTTCTTTCACTTAGCATACTATTTTTGAGGTTAATCCATGTTGTGTAACATGTTGGTAGTTCATCTCTTAAATCACTGGATTGTATTTCATTGTAGAAATGCACCTTATTTCGTTAATCCACTCATCAGTTGATGGACATCTGGGTTATTTCCAGTTTGGGGACTATGAAGAGCGATGCTGCTATGAACATTTGCATGCGTCTTTTTTGACATGTCTGTCTTCATTTCCTTTGGATGGATTCATAAAACTGGAATTGCTGAATCGTAAATTTATGTTTACCTTTTTCATCAACTGCCAAACTCTTCTGGAAGTGGCTGTGCCATTTTACATTCCCATCAGCAATGCACAAGGATCCTAATTTCTCTGCATTTTCACCAATATTTGATATTGTCTGCCTTTTTTATTTTAGCTACTCTAGTGGTTGTGGAGGGCTACCTCATTGTGGTTTTCATTGTTATTTCCCTAAAAACTACTGATGTTGAGTACCTCGCCACGTGTTTATTAGCTATTCTCATATCTTCTTTGGTGATATGTCCATTCAACTCTTTTGTCCATCTTTAAGCTGTGTTGTTTGTCTTCTTAATCTTGAGTCATACAGGTTCTTGATGTTCTGGATATAAATATTTTATCTATTTGATTTGTAAATATTTTCTTTCAGAGGGTGGCTTGTCTTTTCAACTTCTTAACGTTGTCTTTAAAGCAGAAACCTTTCCAGTGTCGAAGAAATCCAATTTATCGGTTTTTTACTTTTATGGATTATGCTTTTGGTGTTTCATCAAAGAACTCCTTGCCCAATTGGAATCAAATAAATATTTTCTCTTATATATTCTTTTAGTGGTTTTATAGTTTAGTTCTTGTATTTAGGTCTAGGGACATTTTTAAAAACAGCTTTATTGAGATATAATTCACATACTATATCATCGTCTATTTAAAGAACATAATCCGATGGGTTTTTTTTTTTAGTATATTCACAGAATTACGCGACTATTCACCACTATCTAATTTTAGAACATTTTCATTACCCTAAAAAGAAACCCATTAGCAGTCACTCCTTGTTTCCCGCTTCTCCAGCCACTAGTCACTAACCTGCCTTCTGTTCTATGAGTTTGCCCCTTCTGGACATCAAATATAAATGGGATTATACGACATTGGCCTTTTGCATCTGCTTCTTTCACTGAGCATTGATATTTTCAAGGTTCACCCATGTTGTGGCAAATATCAGTACTTCATTCCCTTTTATTGCCAAAGAATATTCCATCGTATGGATTTACTCCATTTCACTTACCAGTTTGTCTCATTCGTCAGTTGATGGACATTTGGGTTATTTCCACCTTTTAGCTATTGTGACTAGTGCTGCTAAGAATAGACATTCATGTACACATTTTGGAGTGATTTTTTTCCCCATTTTTCCTGGCTATATATATATATATGTATACACACACATATATATAGATCTATATCTATCATCTTTCTATCACCTATCATTTTTCTATCTACCTATCTATTGAGAGAGGAATTGCTTGGTCATATACTAACCAACCATTTGAGGAACTGTCAAAGTGTATTCTAAAGCAACAGTATCATTTTACATCCCCACCAGCAAGGTATCAAGGTTTCAATTTCTCCCATCCTCACCAACACTTATTATTTTTGATTATAGTCAACCTAGTGAGTGTGAAGTTATATCTAATTGTGGCTTTGATTTGCATTTCCCTAATGGTTAATGGGGCTGAGCATCTTTCCATGAGCATATTGTCTACTTATTTATCTTTTTTGGAGAAATGTCTATTCAAGACCTTTGCTCCTTTAGTAGTTGCTTTGTCTTTTGTTGTTATGGAATTGTACAAGTTCTTTATGTATTCTAGATACATATGCTTTATGATATGTGTGATTTGCAAATATTTTCTCCCAGCCTCTGGGTCGTGTTTTCATTCTCTGATTCATTTTGAGTTAATTTTTGGTGATGTGAAAAAAAGGATCTAAATTCGCTTTTTGCTTGTTAATATCCAATTGTCCCAGCCCCATTCATTGAAAAACTATCCTTTCCTTGTTGCACTGTCTTGACGCTTTTGTCAGAATCAATTGACCATAAATGTAAGGATTAATTTCTGGCTTGCAGTTGTTACATTGGTCTGTAGGCCTTGCGTGGTGTCGGTAACGCACCGTCTTGATTACTGTGGCTTTATAGCAAGCTTTGAAAGTGGGCAGTGAACGTCTTCCAACCTTGTTCTTCCTTTTCAAAGGGTGTTTTGGATAGTCTAGGTCCTTTGCCCGCCCATATAAATTTTCAGATGAGCTGGTCAATTTCTTCACAAAAGTCCGCTGGGATTTTTACAGGAATGCGCTCCATCTTTAGATCAGCTTGGAGGACGCTGGCATCTTAACGATATTGTTTTCTAATCCGTGAACACCAAGTGTCTATTTATTCATATCTTTCTACACTTCTTTAGTTAAAGCATTTATCTTGGCAACATTTTAGCATCTTCACAGTACGTCTTATACTTCTTATGTTAAATCTATTCCTATGAATTTTATTCTTTTTGCTATTATGAGAATGGAGCTGTTTTCTTAATTTTGCTTTCATATTGCTTCTCTATAAAAATACAGTTGATTTTTGTATGTTATCTTGTACCTGCAACCTGCCTAATTCGTTTATTGGTTCTATTAGGTTTTTTTGTGTGGAATCCTTGGTATTTTCTATATATAGGATCGTGTCATCTGAGAACAAGGACAGTTTTACCTCTTCCTTTACAATGGGGATGCCTTAAAACTTCTTTTCAGAGTGTTTATTTTGACATATTTAGTAGCTAGACTCTCCAGTCAATAATGAATGGCAAAAGCAGACATCTTTACCGTGTTCCTGATCTAGCGGGAAAGCATTTTGTATTTCACCATTAAATAGGATGCTAGCTGTGGGCTTTTCATAGCTGTCCTTTATCATGTTGAGGAAGTTCTTTTCTATTTCTAGTTGGTGAGAGTTTTTATCATTGATGGGTGTTGGAGTTTATCAAACGTTTTGTCTGCATCTATTGAGATGATCGTGTGGGGTTTTTTCCTTGATTCTACTAATATGGTGTATTAACATTGATTTTTCAGATATTAAAACCAACCTTGCATTCCTGGGATCTATCCCATTTGGTCATGGGATAGTCTATATTCCTATTTATCTCTGTATGCATGCGTTCTGCCTCTGACCCTAGGTGATAAGCTCTAAAATTTTAGAAGGAGCATAACTTTTAAATGATTTTTAAAAATTGTAATTTTTGGATTTTTTTAAAAACATGTTTTCACTGCACGAGTACTCTTTCAGCAACTTAAGATTCGAGCTTAGCATTTACTTGGTAAGAATAATTAGTTGAAATGGGAAGCTACTATGATCGGTAACTTTTATGCGTCATCTTGGCTAGGCTATGGTGCTAGTCTAGGGTAAACAGCAGTCTAGATGCCTTTGTGAAGGGGAACTGCAGATGTGACTGACATCCACAATCAACTGACTTTAAGTAAAAGAGATAACCCCTTGATAATGTGGGTGGGCTTCATCCAATCAGTTGAAGGCCATAAGAGCAAAAACTGAGGTTCCTTGGAGAAGGAATTCTACCTGAAGACCGTGACATAGGAAACCTGCCTGAGTGTCCAGTCGGCCAGCCTGCTCTACAGATTTCAGACTCAAAACTATACTATCAACTCCTCTCTGAGTTGCCAGCTTGCCAGCCTCCCCTACAGATTTCAGACTTGCCAGCTCCCAAAATCACACGAGCAAATATATATGTATTCTGTTTCTCTGGAGAACCCTGACTCATACAGCCACCAAATAGCTTATGTTGCTAATACTCCCTTCTGTGACCCACGCCATGATTTACAAAGTTGGCTTGAGGGATTCTATCCTGCTGCTTGTCCCAGGCACCAAAATCATTGAGCACAGGATCAGAATCTATATACTGGTGCGTAGCCCAATGCGCGTTATAGAGCAGGTGTTCAATAATGTACATGAATGGTAACAAACAGAAAGGGAAAACTGAAGCTCGAGAACAAAATAAAATAACCACTGTCATACACAGAAATCAGAGGTCCTAAATCTTAAGATAAAAAGCCAAAAGTGAAAGAAATTGGTCTGTTCTCAATAATGTACAAATAAGGCAAAATTACTGGAGTTTTCAAAAGCAACCAAATTCCCACATTTTAAGTGTTTGAGCATTTCAGCTCTTGATCTGGGTGATTCATCAATAAACGGAACAACGTTTAGTTTTTTTTCTGGTATTAAATGTATTTACTACGAATTTTAGGAACCTATTTAATTTTAAAGTATCAATCAAACTGTGGCAGAATGAAATAACCATTATGTAGTAAGTTCCATATTTTTAAGTTCCTGGTTTCAAAACTAATATTAAATTGATGGTCCCAAAAGCTAAAAGAAACTTTTATAACTATTTGACAGACAACTTATTACCCATGCTTTAAAAACTGCTCTTACCATAAGACAGACCCATTTGACAAACATACGTGTAATCTGATGTTAACAAAAATTCAGAGAACGATGATGCTAACTGCTCAGGACTCTGATGACCATTCTGAATTGCTATAAAAGGTTTACCTCCTAACACTTAAGCAAAATGAAATACTCCTATTTGTTCAAATATGTAGTGGGAAATGAACTAGATTTATCAGGTCCTGAATTAAAATGAATTAAATGGTCTTTATAGCATGCTGATTTCTCCCTGGATGGAGAAAACAAGCCTAATGACTTTTATCAATGTAGATATCCCTTTCAAAAGATGGCCATGCACGCATTAAAAACCACCTCCTCAGCGGAGCCATACCTTTGCTAAACAAATAATGATGGGCTTTTAAAGAAGCAAAGATCTTGGAGAAGGATTTAATATCATGTATGTGGCGTCTAACTCAAAAATGACAAAGGCCAAATCAAATGCAGAATAGTGCTATAAATAGCTTTCTATGCTATTGCAGACATAGTATAGAAAAACACACTGCCACCACACCTAGTTACTTAAGTGATTAGTATTCATGCATTTATTAACAAATCTAAAATTCACCTAAGCACATATGTATAACATTAATCATTGCTGCATTGTTTGCAATAGTAAAAGACTGAAAAAAACTCCCAAATGTTCATCAGTAGGAGACTATGTTAAAAAAAAAAGCAATGGCATGTGTCTACAAAGGAATACTATATAATTGTTTAAAAAGAACCAAAATACTTTCCAATATGGAGATAATATAAAAGAAAAAGATCTCCAGTATCTCTGAAAGTGAAAAAAAAAAAAAATCCAACATATGGAACAGTCTAAATAGCATGCTATATAGCAGGTGCTCAATAATGTGCATTATTGGTAATACAAAGAAAAAGACGCTAAAGAACAAAAGAAAATAACTCCTATCATATGAGAAAATCAAAGGTCCTAAATCTTAAGACGAAATAGCTTGTATGTACATAAGAAACTCTGAAGGAAACCCAAAGCTGTCACGAAGGGATGGGGAGCGTGTGGGAACTTAGAACCGGGACGCTGGACAAGCGCAGTGAGAACAACAAGGCTTTCGCGGGGTGCCTCTCCATTCTCTCAAACTTTGAACCATGTCGCTACATTAGTTATTCGTAATTCTAAATAATTTAGGCTAGTTCATTTTCACCAATCCTTATTTAACAAAAAAAAAAAACCAAAAAGCTACAAACCCAAGTTCCAACATGAAATTAGCTGTTCTCAATAATTTTCCAACGTTTCCAGTTCAATGTACGTACAAAATTAAGGGTTTTCTTTAAAAATACAAAGCAACGAAAAGTAATTCCTGCTGGGCGCTGTGACCATCATTACGGGGCAGATGACAGTGTTGTTTTCTGGAACAACTAATTCACAGGCAGTAGTTTTAGAGACTTTCCAGCATCAGGCACCTGGAGAAAGCTGACTCTGCTGTTCACTCTGTTCTGTACCAGGAGCCAAGATAAGAACGCTTTTCAAAATCAACCCAGTCTGATTCCTCGACAGGGACTTGACTCTGAGTTTTGTTTCGGTTCTGATATGGAACAGCCCCCGTTCCACGAATCATCAAGGACAAGCTCAGAATCTAACTCCTCGTGAAAGACAAAGGCTGATGGTTTAGTAAGGAGAGCGTTACTTTCTGGGTCAGCCTGGCCAAACCAATTCATTTCTTTAGGCCTTCATTTTCTTACCAGCAAAATGAGTAGGTCTTGAGCCAAATTCTTCCGAAGGTTCCTTCAGGTCTAAAATACTATAATCTCATTATTAAAGCTAGGTCAACTTAAAGATCAGATGAAGGGTGAGAGATGCTTCTAGACTAGTACATACATGCAAGTTCATGAAAATTTTCAAGGACACAATGGTTTGCTGGCTGGGACATGAGTGTTCTGATTCCTGTTTTCTGTGTTTTGCCTTCAGTATAAATAGTTTGGTCCACTTGATGCAAAGATTTCTCATACAAAATTTCTGATTAAAAATGAGTTACAATTAGATAAAATTTTAAAAATATTGGTCGCGTGGAGAGGATTACTTAAAACTGTAGGTACTGAGTGTGCTGGTTAAGAAGAGTTTTAGTTTGGTCCATTATCCTTTCTTTCTCATCATCCAAGATTCATACTTGTGTCAATATCGCTTGGGGAATAGCCTGCCAGTGATTTACCTACGCTAATTCCCATCGGTAAAGGAGGGGTGAGTACTCTTCTGTGGCAGCAAACTACTGAAAACTCCAAGCTCAGCAAAACATGCGCCATATTCTGATCAATAAAAGGTAAGTGATTTCAGAAGGAAAAAAAGATTCACAAACACTCATGCATATTTTCATCTATGAAAAAGCCAAATGCATGCTTCCTTTACCACTGGTTTCATACAGTCATAATTAGCTAGAGCTAGATTAAAACACAAATGAAAAACAAACAAAAACAAAAAGCACAAATGACCCACAGCTTTATCTTAAGACTCTTCTAAAATGGCTCTTAAGTGTATTCATCTCTGCAAAGATTCATTCTTTGGCACAAAAGCAGCGAGAAACACAGCTCTGGCAGACACGCTGCAGGGGTGCAGGTTCATTGTCTGGTCCCTGCGTTTACCTGGCACGAACTGGACACACTGCTGAGAAATCAGTTCATCTCATTAGTATGTCTTTATTCTACAGTCCAATCCTGATACCTCTCCAAGATCACCCAAATCCTCACCAGGTCCTAAGCCAAAGAGAAGCCGGTAGTCATGGGTCCCCAGAAGTCTTGAGAAAAGCAATGAAAACCAAAGAGCAGAGTGAGGTCATGCACCAGCAGCTCAGAATTGGCTGGTGCTCAATCCACTTAGGAGTATCTCTCCTTTGCTGTCAAAAGCCTCCTCTCTCTCCCGCGCCTATGCCACAACCCAGAGGCTGGAGACGTTTATCTTTTTAATGATTCTGAAAACAAACATAGTACTTCTATACATTTTAAATAACCTGTGCCCGGTCCCAGACCTACCCCTATGCCAAAACTTAGGCTTGCAGCTACTCTGGCAAAGAGACAGCCCGGGTGACTCTGATACTCCGGTTCCCAAACATCTCTGTTAAACATCTCTTTTCTCCTCTGACAGCCGCTTGAAAAGCACCAGCCCTTGCAAACGCCTCTTCGGCCTCCATCCTCCAGCAGGCAGTGGAAGCTTTGCCCCGAGAAACCGAATTCAAACCTGTGCCTGTCCCTCTCCGGAAGCCAGGATGCGCCGACCAGGGTCAGCGCCTAGCACAGGTGCGTGTTGGAGATGCCAAGGCAGCCTCGCCTTGCCCTCAGCTCCCCAGGGGAGAGAGGGCCCGGGGCGGGAGGGACGGGGACTGGCGCTGAGGCCGGCCGGGACCGCCTGCGCCCCGGGTACCCTGCCCCTCGGGAGCCGCAGTACCCCGGCACACGTCTGTCACAGGACAACCTGCGTGCAGGCCGCTCGCGTCCTGGGGCGGACTGGGCGGCCACCGCGGCGACCCCGCCAAGGCCCCTCAAGCACCCTGCACGCCTCTCCTCTATGTCCTCCCTCCCAGATCGCTCCGCAGCGACGCGGGCCCCTCGGTCCGCAGGACCCCCCGGGACCCCGGCGCAGGGACGTCGCGACCCCCTCCCCAACCCTCCCCAGCCCGGGTGGCGCCCGCCCGCCCTCACCGGACTTGGGCGGGTAGCGGTACACGGAATTGGACGGGATGTCCACCTCCTCCACGCCCGCGTGCTGGCGGCTGGTCAGGGCGCCCATGGCCGCTGCGCCCGCGCCGCCCTGGGCGCCTCACCGCGGCCGCTCGCCCCGCACCCGGAGCGGGGTCCGGCCGCGCGCCGCCGCCGGCTGGGCCTGGGCCTGGGCGCTGCGGCTCTGGCTGCGGGGAGCCCCCGGCGCGCCGCGCACCATCGTCCGCCGGGCCCCGCGGCGGCGCCTCTGCCAGGGGGGCTGCGGGTGGGCCGGGGGCGCCGCCGCCGCCTCGGGCCGCGTGATGTCAGCGGCGGCTCCGCGCGAGGACCGCGGCGGCCACGGCCAATGGCGCGGCGGGGCGGGAGCGGCCGCGCGGCGCCGGCCAATGGGCGGCGGGATGCGGCGGAGCGGCCGCCGCGCGGGGGCCGGGGCCGGGGGCCGGGCGCGCGGGGCCCCGCCGAGCCTGCCCGGCGCCGCGCGCAGCGGCTCCCCAGGGGCGCGAGCCGCCGAGTGGCGCGCGGCTTCCCCGCCCCACCGCTGCGCATCCGCAAAGCCGACGCTCAGAAACCCCGCACGCGGCGCCCGCAGCCCCCCAGCCGCCGCAGGGGGTCACGTGGCGGTGGCATCTCGCACGCCCCCAGCGCCTCATCCCTAAAGCGCTCGCCAGTCCCATTTCCCAGGGCTCAGGGAGGTGAATCAGGGCTGGTGACCCACTAGGGAAATGTCACCATCCCTCGTCCCTCATCCGTAGCTCCTTTCAAAGCGCTGAGCTCTACAGATGCTATCTGTTTACGGGTCCCTCGGCCAGCTCGGCTAGCCGGGGAGTTAGGAAATCATCAACCCAAGATGAGAGGGAGACAGTCAACCTCTGATTGCACGTTTGGGAAACTTGGAAGTGACTGGAAGAGAGTCAACTCGGGGGGATGCAGGCGGCCGGGGACTCCTCTCGAAAACACACCGAACAGTTGGAGTGTGGACAGGCGCAAGACGTCATCTCGAAGCTTAATTACAGGCACTTGTGTTTTAAACCTTTTATTTTATTTGTGGGTCTGGAGTTTTTCTTTCTCTCTCTCTCTCTTTTTTTTTTTTCTGAGAGAGTGGACTGATCAGCGAAAACTTCAACTGCTAGAACATGACTTCACAACTCTTCAACATTTTAAAAGCACAGTTTGGGGTGTCTGGTCCCCTCGATGAAGTTTATAAAGCCATTTTATAGAGTCTAGCTTTTTCTTAGTTTGCATTTTTCATCACCTTCTTTTCAGCAGTAGCCAGCAGACCCGGGGCTAAAGGTACCCACGTCCAGCCGCCTTGGTTTTTCTCCGCAAGCCTAGGATGGCGGGAGCACAGCTCTGTCATTTATACTGGCTGACACTGAGGAAGCCTGAGCTGTGGGGTAGGTCCCTGGCCCCGACACACTGCTGGGCAGCCTCTCCCAGCACCGGAGCTCCCTGGCCCTCCCTTCCGCCCCTGGCCCCAGCCACTTAGAAGGCCTCGGATCTGCGTTTGGGAGGGAACTGGCATCCTCCTTGATACACCTTTGCCCACACGCAGGTCCTGCCTTGTAATTACTGAATAAAGGTAAACAAGTCATGAAGAATCCAGAACTGCTTCTCACAGAAAGCCTTCAGCACATCGCAGAGTAAAACGTTGCCTCATAATCCTGGGCTCTGTTCAGAAGCCTTTGTTCTTCCTGCTCCCAGCAGTTTGTGAAGGGGGTACCATCCCCTGGAGGGGTTTCACAGATTCACAGCGAGGGTTTCTTCGCAGCCAGAGCCAGGTGACAATCTGGCAGCCCAGTCCTGTTGCTTGCAAGGATCTGTTCCGGTCCCACCTCGGTCTGCTCTGGGCCTGGGCAACGGTTCATTCCCCAGCTTGGATCACACTCCTCAAGCTTAAAACTAGGTTCCTCCTCCCATGAATGAGTCATGAATCCAGTGCTTGGAACGACAGAGATAAACATAGAACAATAACATTAGTGGGCAATCACATTATTGAACACGCTCTCTGTGCCCGGCCCTATTTTTAAAGCTTTTACATGTACCGAAGCAACCCTATGAAGTACATGCTATTAACACCCCCATTTTGCAGTTGAAGAAACTGAGGCAGAGAAAAGGCACTGGGTTTTGAGTTGCACGAGTCAAGACCCTAACCACCTGTGTGCCTTTGGACTAAACGCTGTGTCCTCATCTGTAAAATAGCCCGGCCCTCGCCGGCTATTGCGAAAAAGCAGTAGGTAAATCAAGGCTCAGTTAGAAGCAATAACCAGCTGCCTAGCTCATGAGGCAGAAGAGAAAGGGATAGGGGGTATTTCAGAGAAATTCTGGATCAAAGAGACTAATTGAGTTCGAGTCCTACTTTCTACAATGTAATCACATAGTGTTACTGTTTGGGGAAAGAGAACTTCCGCCTGCGCCCACGGTAAAGGGGAGATAAGCAGCCAAACCTCGGAGCAGCACCTCTGGGCAGCCAGTCCTGCATTCCTCTCTGGTCCTTCCTTGGCGCCACTTGGCTCCCTTGCCAGAGATCTGGACCAGGGAGAGGGCCTGAGGGAGAAGACGGCACAGAAGAGGAAAAAAATCCAGAAGTGACTGCCATCCAGAGAGCCATAAAAATGCTTTTAACTTGAATAAACGGTGGCACAGCGTGCAGAGGGAAATTACATGCAAATACCATGCATCCTTTGTGTAAATAGCCTCACAGCATCCTATCCACTTCCACATGGTGGATGCAGCCCTTGGGAGAAAGCCAGCAGAGAACCCAGCGTTTAAGGGTCACAGGAATTTTCTCTAAGCATCCGTGGAAGGCAGGGAGGGAAAAGCCACATATTTCATCAGCTCTGAGCTCTTCTTCTCAACCTTGGGTCTAAGAGAAAAAACAGAAGCATAGGGACGAGTAATTTCTAGGTCAGCTAGTCCCTTTGGGCTTTTAATTTTGTTCATTTTCGCTGTCCTGGTTTCAGCTCACCTTTGTAACATATCCACTCATTTCAACGATTTGCACAGATGCCTATAACAGGAAGGAGAGAGAGCCTGCAGGTGAAAAGCTGACAGACGCTATACCCTGTGCAGCACAGCACCCCGAGGCAGTGGGGCTGAGTAGGGGCTAAGACAGGCCCCTTCTTGACTGTCTGCTTCGCCTAGTTCTGCCCTGTTAAGGCGATGGGAAGATTGGAGTCCCGGATGTTCTGAGCTAGCGCAGGGTCTCCCCAAAAGAGAGGGGTCCCAGTCGCAACCCACAGCCCCTGATCTTGGCTTCAGCAGATTAAAGCCGAAACCACCAGCAGAAAGCTCCACATTCTGCTCCGGCTACGTTGACGCTGACAGAGGGGGCCCCATTCTAAACGCTTTGGGACCCGGCAAACAGTTTCTGGCACCCTGAGGCTGGCTCCGTGGAGAAAAATGACCTTGTCCATTAGGAAATCGGCAACCCGGCTTTCAGAGTTTGCTCCTTGCCAAGTGTGAATTCCTCACTAATTTTCTCCTCGGCTAACAGAGGAAAACTGTTCGAACAGCTGCAGACCTCGGTTGGGTTTGTAGCTTCTTAATCTACTTTTCAAGTTAAGACCCAACTGAATGACGACGTTTACGCTGCCCAGTGTGTCTGGACCCGGGGCGAGGAGAGGAAGCGCCTAAGGTGTCACCTTTAAGTTGATGCTCACCCTTACCTGCCTCACCTTCATTCTGGCCCTGTTGCCCAGGCATCTGGCATTTGGAGAAATGAAGGACCTGGGACATTAATCCTATTCAAGAAGCAGCGTAAAGAAATTAGTTTGTTCTATTTTGCTTTTCTTTAGTCCCAGATCCTTTGTAGCCAGTACCAGACCCCATCCGCCCTGCCCTGCTTTCGGTTTTGAGCTCAACCCCACGAGGCCTGCACGGTCTGCACGATAAAGTCGATATAAAAACAACGCACTGTGAATATTTCAGCCCGGTGTGTGCGGATCAGCTGCCCGCTCTGCCTTTCCCGGTGAGCACACCAGGCAGGCAGGAAGCTCGGCATCTTTCTCCTGTTACCCAGAGAAACCAGACTGTGGAGGAGGCGGTGTGGTGACAGTCCCCACGGCGCTCCAACAAATGCTCAGCTGCGATTACTTAGACGATCGACGGGGGGAAATGAGAACAAATTGTCTTCCTTCTCCCAGGGTTTCTTGACGACGTGTGTCCCGGCTGGAGCGTCAGATCTGGAAGGAGCCTAAAGGTCATCTACTCCAGCGCCCCCCTCACCCTACAGATGAGGCAGCTGCAGCCTGGCTAGGGGAAGGGACTTGCCCAAGGCCACACATTCAGAGGCCGGGGATCCCAGGCTCCACGTGCTGGGCCTCGCTTTGGGAAACCCGCAGTGCTGGTTTGGTTTCTTGTTTTTGCAGGGTAGGCTGCCTTCCAGAGCCAGTGTAAGGGGACAAATTGACTCAAGGACAAAGCTCAGAACCCAAGACAAGTGCCTCGCTGACACCCAACGAACCGCCCTTGCGTGGAGTTATCATAGCCGTGTTGGAGCTGGGATAAGGAAGGCATGGAGCTTCTCTCGCTGGAGTCTCCCTCCAGCCTCCAGCCTCCAGCCTCCCTCCACTCTTCTGAAACTGGAGATGGTCACCTAACTCCACCCAGCGCAGGAACCGCAGGGCAGATGAGAAAAGAGGGGTGAGCAGCCACCAAGCGTTAGATCAGGTTCTCAGCAAGTGGGTTAAAAGTGTCACATACACATACACACTAATAGTGTGTCCCCGCTAACCCCTGAGTACAGGCTAAAGTCTGCCACCCGCCAACAATCTAATGACTTCATTTTTACAATGGCATTTATTCCTGAGCTAATTGCTTATCTGTTTAAGTGATAACTGCTATCCTCATTAGCGCATTTCAAAAGCTACGTCGATTGAGCCCGACAGAGTAATAAACAGAGACACTCCTTACTGTTGTGGTTCTCACAGTAAACTGCTGGAAGCCTTAGATCTTTTTATGTGAGGTGTACGGTTATTATATTGCTTAGTGGTTATTATATCACTTAGTCGTACACTGTTACCTTTTATATTCCAAGATGAAATCTGTGTATGAGACGAGGTCTGGCAGCTCCATCAGCTCCCTCTCTGGTTCGCCTCCCTCCTGGTCCTCTCTCCTCTCATCCATTCTAAAAATCACTCTGAGGATAACGCCATCATGTTACTCCCTGGCCTGTATACCTTCAGTGGCTCTCTCTTACGTTACAGAAGTCACTTCATCTCTGAGCCCTTCTCCCCTCACCCCTGCTTCCTCATAAGCCCCTGCTTGTACCCTGAATGCAGCCATCACTCCTGCTTGTGTGTTGACTCATGGAAAACGTCACGTGCACCCTTTCCATGCCTATGTGCCAAGGCAAATCCCGCTCGGCTGAAGTCCAGCCTTTTCCACGAAGCCACCTCTGACAACCGTGGCCCTCCTTCTCAGAAGTCTTACTGTATAACTCATTGGATACTTATATGCTGGATGTCCCCAGTCCCCAAAGGCAAAAGGCATATAAGGCTCTGGAGCCAAACAGAGCAAGATTCAAAACCTAGCTCTTCTCTTTTCGTCTGTGTGTCTTGGGAAGATTCCTCAGCCTCTGTGAGCCTGATGTTCCTCATCTATAAATGAACATGAGAATAGCAAAGAGCTGTTTGAACATTCAATTAGACAAGGCGTATGAAGCCATAGCACACAGCTCCTGGCACACAGCAGGTGCTCGATAAATGCTAACTTTCTTTAAATTAAGAAAAAATTTGTTATGAAGTGGGTTGGGTTCCAAAAGATACTTTTTAAAGTCAGAGTTCCAGCACTTTAGAGCCAGGATGTGTATTGGAGACCCTGCCTTCAGCAGGCGGGTGATGACTCGGAGGCTGGTGCTTCACTGGCAGGAGGCAGAGCGCAGGGCTGTGGCTGTCCTGAGACAGAACAGTCTTCACCATCACATGTGTGATGGCTGCTGCAAAGCTGGAGAAAAAGCCAGCCTGCCCCTCATTCGCTCCCCAAAGCACAGCCCATGTCACTGCACTAGAGAAAAATCTCACTCCTAAATGACCCTCTGGTCAAGTTCTGGATCCATCTGTGTGTGTGCATGGGGTGGGGAAGGAGGGGGCGTGTTCGTGAATCGCCATTAACTTTTCACTTATTGTGTCATTTGCTAATTAGAGAAAGATCTCACCGGGTTGGGGCCTGCTCTCCAGAGCTGATTATTCAGGAATTTTGCCAGCCAGTTGTTAAACTGTGGGTAGCTTGAAATTGGCCATGCTGGGACTATGTACTCCACGGAAAGCATCAAATGTTGCAAATCAGGGCTTCCTGCCCGCACTCTCCAGAGCCAGTGTACCCGCACGCCCCCGCTCTTAAGTGCTTCCCCCGACAGTAAGTGCTCACTGAACAAACGATGATCTAGATAGTATGAAGAATAACCATTTTTGAGCAACGCCTCCATCTAAGCACTTTTCAACGCATCCACGCATTTAAACTTCAGAACAACTTTAAGAGGTCAGTGCTGTAGTCGTTCCCATTTCCCAGGCGGATCACCTGAGGCTCACTCAAGCAGGCTCAGGCAGCAGGAACTTGCCCGAGGTTTATCTGAGTCCAAAGCAGCAGGCCTTCCCCAGATTGCTTGTCCTGCCAGGTCCCGGTGCCAGGCCTGCCGGTCCCCAGGCCAGGGAGCGGTTCTGTCTGCAGTGGCATCAGTGGTGAAGGGCAGCACGTGGGGACTGCTCCCCGCCCCCTCCTTCATTTCGCCTCAGTCCGAGTGTAATCTGCCTTCCTCGCCTACCCACTTCCTTCTACGTCATCCCATCTGAGTCAGGACCGTTTTTCCACGAGCGCTTTGATGCTCCATCTCCTCTTGTCTACGAAAGTCCTTTCGGGCCTTACACTTCTTTCTCTCCGAGAGCTCCAGCGGACGAACAAACTACCTTCCCATAGACACGGGGGAGAACCCTGCGCTTGGTAACCACCTTCAGGCCTGCCTCTTGTGCGTCCCCCTCCCGTGACTGGGCTCCGGCCACGGTTTGGTCAGTAGGGCAGCTCAGGTCTGGAAGCACCCCCGGGGCAGGACACGGGATTGGCTCTGACTGCTCCAAGGCCCCAGGGCATGCTGGTGACAAGGCACGTTCTGGTGGTTTCCCGAGACTGTTGTGTACAACCCAGCGCGCTCATTCTCAGCAAATACTTCCTTCCTCTTTATGGGGAACACTGCTCTGTGTTGATTCACTGCGCCAAGCTTGCTCCAAAGAGAGACGGTTTCTGAAGCCCCGAGCAGCGTCTCATCAGAAACTTCAGACCTCTTCAACGTTTCTCTCTGCTCTCCTGAGTCCTAGTTGATTTAAATTCCCTCTGTCACTCTGGGATTTAGGGATAAGCTAGTGAAAATAGGTTCATCCCCACCGCTCCATGGAAAAGCAGCATGGCAGACATTTTAGACACTGCTAATATTCACCGATACTTGGTGCTTCTCTACTTCTGGTTCAGCTGTGCTGTACTCTGGAAGTTTGGAGAGGCCGTGGGATTCTTCTAGACAATGATCCATGAACAGAGGTGTAATACTTCTGGGCTAAAGCATTTAACTACCTGCTGGCATGGACCAGATGGTGCAAAGGGTCAGACAGGAAACCCCTTAGGCTTTGTGGTCCACTCTTCAGCTCTGCTGTAGCACGAGAGCAGTCATACATAAGACAAACACATACACGTAGCTGTGTCCCAATAAAACTTTATTTACAAAAACAGGCAGCCCAAGGACTGTATTTTGCCAGCTCAGAGCTACAAGACCGTGGAAGCTCCCACAGTCTGAATTATTAGGTCACTACCCAGAGGGCAGTTTTTCTTGGGAGTCACCAGACTGCAGCAGACTTCGTATGGATGAGAAGTAAGACTTCAGGACTGCGTTCTACTTCAGCCTAGCTTCGCCTTACCTGGTTAGTTCGAGGAGTCTCTCACCACTTCGACAAAGCATGGGACATTTTTTGTGAATAAAGGAAATGATATTGACCACCCTTCACCCCACAGCCCAGAGCGGGTCTACTCTAAGCCTTACCCATCCGCGCTCAGCGTCTCCTGCGCCCTGCTGTCCCCCAACACATGTCCTGAATGAGCCTTGCGATGGACGTGCTTTCAACGTACTTCTGTGCTTTGATTTACACTGTTTCTGCTTCTAAAAATTCCTTTCCTCCTCCTTTCTAGCTACCCAAAGCCTTCCCAGCTCTTCCTCCTCCATGGAGCTTTTTGGGACTATCTCCTTATGATCTATGATTGCCAGCTTGGATCAGAGTAACTGTCTGAGGTCATGGAAAAGTGAAAAAGAGACCCATATTGATAGGGGGCTCTATTGAGCTCACCCAGCAGAGTTAGTAGAGAGGGAGTGAGCCCGGCAGAAAGGTGAGTCCCTTATGGAATGGAATCCATCTATCACGCCCACAATGCATTGTTTGGAGATATGCACAGATAGGATTATATGACAAAGAAAAATCGAGGAAATGATTAATGCAAATTTGAGGATTATGAGTCTGCGTAGAGGAAGTGTGTATTTGGGAATGGTCATTCAAAGGTTTTCAAAAATACTAGTCTTGGACTTCTTAAGTTCTGTGTTGCTCATTATTCTTCAAACTGTGCACAGGTTATACATATACTCTTGGTGTACGATATATTTCTAAAAAAAAAAAAGGGTGGGTCCGGTAGGAAGGCTGCCTCAAACCTTGAAGTTATCAGCTGCCATAGCAACGAACCTCCTGTGTTTTAGACGCAAGGGTGGGGCTAGGGAGGCCCAGCTCTGGGCCCATTGAGTCCTGTCCCATCGAGAAAAAGTAGCTGGGCCCCCAGTCCAAGCGGACGATCAAGGACCCCTGAGAAGGAGACCCTCCTCAGAAAGCTGTCTTTCTGCCTTGCTTCTCTCTTCCCTCTGCAAAGACCCAAACTCTGGTGTCCCTTCAAAAGCATTGCCAGACTTACCTACCATAAGACACACCTGGCAACTGGAGGCGAGGCTGCGTTATCGCTGGACAAGCAGATAGAGAACAGAGTACAGGCTACGATGCTGCTTTAGGAAAATGCCATTAACTATGCTGGGTGTGGTATGGCCTTTGTCCCCTGTGAGACATGTGACATTTTATGAAAACGTAATCTGGTAAAAACCAGCCTGAACTCATCCCCCAGGGCCCAGCTTTGACCTTCCTGCTGCTTCCAACAACACAGACAAGCTTTCCATCTTCTCAGTACCAGGGAGGGAGAAGATAAGGTGGATTCAGGGGGTAGGTAGGAAGTAGAATGAGATATTTAAGAGCATCAGCGGACACAAGTACCTGGGTTCAGAGCTCAGCTCCACCCTGAGCTAGCTGAGTGACTTTGGGCAAGTGACTTACCCTCTCTGCCCCTGCTTTTCTCATTTGTTATTTGGAGAAGTCTCCACTTCACTGGGTCATTGTATTAATTAAGGTGATCTGAATAAAGAGTCCGGCCTAGCTGGGTTCACAGCACATTCTCAATGGAGGGAAACCTAGATCATCACAGAAGAGGACTGGAATTTGCCTGGAGCAGAAGAAGCGCTCCTGTACTAAGCCCCCATCCCCTTTAAGGAAAAAGACTAGAAAGTAACAAATGTTTCAAGATGACAAGGTCTACCTAACTCGCCATATGGTAGAAAGAACATAAATTGACAATGAAAAGTCGCAACCAAAATAGGCTGCATTAAACAAACAAAGGCAGCAATAGCATTAGAAATCCACAAGAGGAGAAGGGAGCCATGCACTCAGCAGTACCCGAGCCCCCAGGCCCTGGGCTGACCATCGGGCAGTGCAGGTCCAGCCTAACCCAGCTGTCCAGCGGGCCTTGGTGCAGCTGATGTTCATTTTGTCTTCTTATCTCGGCACTCGCGTCCATTCCCGTTCTCCCTCCCGTTCTCTCAATATCTTTCTGCTTCTCCTGACCACCTTGTCCCTTTGTCTTGGCATCCTGAAGCAACAGTAGGGAAACTAGAAATAAGAATTCAAGAAAGGAGAAAAGGAGGGAGGGAGGAAAGGAAGGGAAGGATGGGAGAAAGGAAACGGGCTCTCGGATCAACCAAACATGATCTAATGTATCTAATCCTGTTGCCATAAATTAAGCGGGGGGCTGTGTGACCTCGAGTAGGTTCCTTGCCCTCTCTGAGCCTCAGGCCTATTGGGAGTTCCAAGCCAGAGAGGCTGTGGAGAGGTACTCAAAGTTTCACAGGGCTCCTGCACGTGGTGGGCCTTCGATACCTGAGAGTCCCCCCTCAGCTTTGTTGGATCAGGGGAGTAAGAGGTAGAAAGGAGGAAATTAGGGGTGATAATCGATGCACTGCAGAGAGGTTGGGATCGTCAGTTCTCCACCCCTCCACGTGATCGCCCAAGACACCTGGTGCCCCCTTTTCCCCACGGGGCTCATTTTTTTTAAGCATCCCTGGTAAAAATCATCCCAGTGGCCTTGATAGCTCTCATTTGGAAAGGGCCCCCTTGTGAGCCCTCTTAGGTGACAACTACAGCATCAAAGAAGGTAGTGTGGTGTTATGGTTAGCCACAAGGTTCTGGAACCAGGCGGGGCCAGTGCCTGACCCCACCACTTATCACTGCTTCCTTCAGTAAGCTCCTCCCCTCCTCCGCGCCTTAAACTCCCCGCCTCGCTGTGAGAGGGGACTCTGGACTGTTGTGAGGACTGAAACAAGCGGATCAGACACTAAGCTCTTAGAAAGGTGCCTGGCTCACGGGAAGTGCTTGGTAAAAGGCAGCCGTTTGTTAGGGTCCAGCTCTTGGTGCCAGTCTCAGCACCAGCTCAGTAGCTTACAGTCGCAGCATCCTTGTCGTCCCGGCCCCAGAGAAATAGGGGCTAAGGCTGTTTCTCGTATCGGTTGCTGCATCGTGGCTCGTTCTGTAGCCTAGATCGCTGATGTAACGAGGATTTGGTTCCTTCCGAGGCTACTACTGTGTTGTATTTGTTATGAATGGGCATGTTTTTATTGCTCTGTTTTACCCGCCTCACGTTGTCCTCTCAGATTAAAATAATAATACCTTAGTTAATAATACCTTACACTTGGGGAATTGCTTTCATCCCGACAGCTCAAAGCCCTCTACGAACATGACCTCATTCATTCTCCCTGGGCTCCCAGAAGAGGGGCACCCCTACCGTACCCGGCCAGAGCAGGGGAAGTCCTGCCCCGGTTCATCCCGACCAGATTCCCAGAAGCCAAAGGATCGATTAAGCATCATGGCCTCACAACCACAAATCACAGGCAGAACTCTACTGCTTTCTGGTCACTCGACCTGGAGTGACCTTATGCCCACAGCAGATAACCAGAACCCGAGTCGCTCTGGCTTGCGGGCCTTGTCCTCCATGCCTCTCCCAGGTGCCCATAGCTGTGTCCTGCCAATGGTAAACATTAAATAACCTTCAAGATCGACTGCCTCGATATGCAGGAGACAACAGGTTTGGCAATTCGGCCATTTTCAGGACCCTAGTCTTCTGTGAGAACTTCTTTCTTAAGACCTGAGGGCTCCTTCAGCCTGAAACGCCTCTGCTCAGGTAGATCCTACTACTCACGGCCCTGGTATGTTTGACACTGGCATGTACTTGTGAAAACTGGGGCCCCACAATGACAGGACTTCCTTGTTCTGGGGCTGCTTGTGGCCTGAGCTCCCTGGCAATGGAAGCTGCCAGCTGCTCACTTTTGTTTTCTCCTTGCAATTACTGGAAGGGAAGGGCTGCAAGCTGTACTTGACTCTCTAGCCACACTCCAGGTCTTAGCCCGTGCACACTTTGGGGTGGCCAAGTGCAATTACAGCAAGAAAAACGGGTCTCAGCAGGTAAAAAGCTGACTCCTGTCTCTTCAAAACAAACAAAGAAACAAAGAAACAAACAAACAAAAGACTAACTAAATGGGGGTAAACTCATTACAGTACCTGAGGCTGTTTTTCATCAGTACATACACACTGAGTATACTATTTTCCCTATTTATATTCTACTTTTTACATGGTCAAGTTTTCTTAGATGGAGAGTTAAGTCCACTTTAGGCAAACTCAAAATAGAACCATGGCTTGTTTTCTTCTTAGGCTCCTGTTCTGCAGACACTTAACTAGTTAAAATATACTCCGATTGCTATTTCAGATCCAAAATGTATTGTTTTTCAGAAACAGACAATCTAGCAGCAAATCTCTAGCAATATTTACCTTCCCAACCTCTCTGCTCCTCCCTCAGTCTGTTTAAACTAGTTCTTTCTCCACCCGCACAATTCCCAAACACAGCCCTGAAGGTCAAATCCTAATCCAGAAGTTGGAACTCAGCACATGGAAACTTCGTTTATGAATGGTTAGTGTTGAGGGCCAGTAACTGTACTTTTTTTTTTTTAAAGACGATAGAAATTAAAGATTTGGTTAGGTCAATCAATTTAAAAAAGAAATCTGAGTTTAAGATATTAGTGAGGGAGAAAATCTTTTTTTTTTTTTTTTTTTTTTTTTTTTTTTGATTTCTATCCTCAGACAGCAAACTCTTTGGTCTAAAAAAGTAGGGAAAGACTTGCTGGTTGGCCCTCGGGGTGGGTGGTGAGTGGAAGGAGGCATGAAAGGGGTATGTTATATTTCAATAAAAGGCCAAAAGAAAAAGTAGAGCTGCCTGAAAGATTTAAGAAAATAAACAATCTTGAGAACTGAGCAGCTGCAAATGCTCTGTTTTCTATTTTGATCATTCTGTTTCTCGAGATGACCACATCTTTCAGAGGAAATGAGTCAAAGCCACTCTGTCTTGCTTTTCCAGCTGAGCATGTTCGGTTTCAATGAAGTAATGAATGAACTTGGTCGCACCACCCCCAAGCCTACAACACCAAACAGAGGCGCCTTGGCCAATCAGCAGGCACTCCAGGTTTTCAAGTTGAGTTCAAACAGGCCCACGGGAGACCAATCGGCGTGCGCGACTCCGCCCCAAACGGCCGGCGCTGGCCAATCACGAGCCCGGACGAGCCAAAACACAGCGGCCGGCCAATGCCGGGGCGCCCCACGGTGGCGACCTCCGCCAATGGGCGCGGCCGGGCGAAAAGAGAAACAGTGCGGGCCCGCAGGCCGCAGGATTCGAACCGAACGTCCGCTGCGATCCGGGAGCCGGCCGAGCGGCGCAGGCCAATCAGCGGCGGCAGCTCGCGGCCCCCGAACGTTGGGACACGGCCCCGCCCCGCGCTGTTGTTTGTGTGTCGGCGGCCGCGGGAGCGGGACCACAACACTAGCCCGGCGGGCGGCGGGGCGGCCTGAGGCGGAGGGTCCGGAGGCCGCGGGCGGCGGCGAGCGCGACCCGAGGGCGGCCGGCCTCCCGCGGCCGCCGAGCCCGACTGCGCGCCGGCCGGAGCCATGTCGGTGAACACGGATGAGCTGCGGCACCAGGTCATGATCAACCAGTTCGTGCTGGCCGCGGGCTGCGCGGCCGACCAGGCGAAGCAGCTGCTGCAGGCGGCCCACTGGCAGTTCGAGGTGCGTGCGGGCCGCGGCGAGCGCGCCGGGCCGGCCGGGCCGCTCTATTTATATCGCCCGTAAGGCGATCCGCGGCCGCGAGGTCGCTCGCGCGGGGCGCGGGGCGCGAGGGCGGGGGGCGGCGCCGAGGGTCCGGGGGGCGGAGGAGCGCGGCCCGCGGGGTACGGCCGGCCGCCGGGCTCCCGGTCGCGGCCCCGCTAACCGCCGCGCTGCCACTGTGTTTGTCCGCAGACCGCCCTCAGCACGTTTTTCCAAGAAACCAACATTCCCAACAGCCACCACCACCACCAGATGGTAAGTGCGGCCGGCGCGGCGGGAGGGCGGGCCCCGGCCCGGGCCGCAGCCCCCCGCAGCCGAGGGCGCGGGCCGGGGGCCGCTGTCAGCCACCGGCGGTGACAGCCATGTTGCCGGGGAGCGCCGCGCCGCGATGTAAACAAAGAGCCAAAATGTCTTCCAGGAAAGAGCGGCTCCCCGGCCGGCCCGCTCGGCCCGCTTTGCGGTCCGGCTTCCCGGGCTGCCGTCTCTCTACCGAAAAGCCTCGTGCCCGCCCCCCACCCCGGGGAAACGGGTAGGAGGGAGGCGAGGGTGGTGGTCAAGGAGTCGCCGGGCGGCAGGGAGTGGGGAGGGGGCTCAGGTGAGAACTGGACGTTTGGGGAGCCGGGAGCCCTAGTGAAAGAAGGGGACTGGGAGCTGGGGTGTCTGTGTTTACGGGGGTCCCCTCTTAGCGTTGGCCTGGCAGCAGCCTCCCCCTCCCCCACAACAACCCAGCTCTACAGGGAACAGGAAAGGGATAAAGCCACCCTGGCTGGGAGCTGGGCTCGACCCACAGAGGTATGCTCTCTCTTTCCTGTTTATGGAAAACGGACAGACCCTGAGCATACAGATTTCCACAAGAAAATGCCAAGAATTTGCATTTAATCTCAGTGTGTGAAGATACATAAGTACAGGAAACAGGAGTGGTTCGCGTCTGGGTTTGCTTGCTTCTCATTTCCCAGCTGGCCCCCAGGCCTGAGCCTTTGCCCTCCTGGCCGTGGGGATCCTGCTTTCCGGAGGAACAGGACATCCCTTTCACTTCAGAGGCCCGAATGCCTTGTCTACCCCTTCCCCCCATCCCCCTCCTAGTTACCTATTAGCCCTGCTGGGGGAGGAGGGACTGGGCTCCAGCCCTAAGGATTGTAAAACATTATTCCCCCTGGAGATCTGTTGTGGCTTCTGGAGTGCATTTTTGGCATTTTTTGACACTTGGTGTCCTTGCCCGAGGCTCCTTTTTCAGAACTGCTGCATGGCCTGGAGGAGTTGTAAATGGTTCCTCTGTTGTGTCTTGTCCTTGGCACCCTGTTTTCATCTAATTGCAAGGGACAAATAGAGAGGGGTCTGTTTTGACCTTTCAACCAGGTGTTTCTTGGGGTGGCTCATACTGTATGCAAACCAGAAAAACAGAGTGTTAGGATATGATGGGCGAATTGTGCTGCTGCAGGGCCGGGCCGCTGGGACTGGGCTCTTCCTAAGTGAGAAATGTCGCCAGGACACCCTCCCCCTGTGCCCGACTGTGGGAAAGCTCCGGCTCCCACCTTGTGCGTGATGAGCCTGGGAGCACCCTGCTGCCGTCTCCTCTCAAAAGGGCCTTGAGGTTTGTCGCACCAACTGTGGCCATTCGAAAAGGTCCAGAGCTCCCAGGACAGCCATTCTGTGCTTCTGTGACAGGGAGCCTTGCCAGGAAGAGCTGGAACGGGTGGTCCCTTTAGGTCCGATTGCTCCTTCTCTGCAAATCCCAAGGGACTGTAATCTTGAAGCTTCCTTCTCTCAAGACAGGTGGCAAGTTTTGTAACAGCCCTTATAATCAGTGTATCCATCACTGCGCCAAGCACTGAGTACCTGATCCGCAGTGGAAAACACCCTGCCCGCAGGAGTCAGTGGTTTTTTTTAGAGACAATAAATCAAAGGGAAAAGTTAAATGAAACCACCCGGGACTAATAATGGCACAATAGCAATACCAGGGCGTGAATGATCAACAAACGGTTGTCTCATGGGTTATTGTACACTCACACTGTTGGAGGCATCTCAGATAAGGTGCCTGGGTGGGGAGGGGCTGGGAAGGAGAGAAAGACATAGTCTGGAAGCCATAGAACATTAGCAGGGTGCAGTGGACGAGTATGTGTGAGAGCTGGAAATCACCCATTGTTAGAAGCACAGAGCTGGAGGGGCCTTTAGAGCATCTGGTCCAAACCCCTGATTTTATGAAAACAGAGGGTCCAGAGAGGTTAAGAAATTTGCCCAAGCTCACACAGGCGGGCGGGCATAGAGGCCTGTTCCTGATCCAGAGCGGGGTGGCCGTTTGAGGAGACCGTCTGTGCTGGTTTGGTGAACTAGGGAAGTTGGTCACGATGCTGTGATGCAGTTGGCTTCTACCTCCACCCCCCATTCACTGTTTCCTGCTGCCGAGAAGTCAGCCTGGGCTGGGGGGTAGGGACGGGGAGTAGTGAAGGGAGGAGGGAAATGGTCTGGGTGAGGCCAGGCCTGTGGCTGCCCCTGAGGACAATGGTCAGAGCTTCCTAGCTGCCGATATGGGCGGCCCAGTTACAGGCCGGGGGTACTACCCACCCCCACTCCCTATTTCTGACTGGAGTTTAACTGCAGAGCTGTGAAAAAGCTCCCTTTCTGCCAGGTGAAGAGCCCTAGAATTTTGCTCCCCCACCCCCATGCCTGGGGGAGGGGCCTGTGTTGCTAAAATTAGGAGAAATTCAAAGAAGGGCTCCCATGGCTTCCTGGGAAAGGCAGAAGCGGCCTGCCAGGTCGGAATGGCTTGGTGTAAGCTGTAAGCCTGTCCCCAGCTGTCTCTTCCACGGACCCCTGGTGAGTGAGGTGCTCTGGTGAGGTTTTCGTGGACGGCACCTCACCCCCCCACACCCCCACCCCGCCGTGCTGCAGAGTTGAGGAGGCCTGCCGTCACTGGTGTCTACAGAGAGAGTCCTGTTCCCAGCCCCTGCCCTTTCTGGCTGGGGTCCCTGCTCAGAAGTGGTGGTGGTGGGGGGGGTAGTGGGGAGTTTGGAGAGCCCCACTCCCAGAGTAGTGGCAGAAATCAGCAGATGGGATGTCTGTAGCTTCCCCCAGGAAGAGGGCTGAGAAGGGCTGAATGACTGAGACACTCTGCCTACCTCTGGCCAAGAGCAGCATGTGGGGAGACGCTCGGGGACATAGGAAACCGAAATACCTGGTGTTTGCACTGGGGAGCCCAAGCATGAAGTTGCACTTGACTGTTGGTGCAGAGCAGCCGGGGCTGGGTGGAAGTTAAGAGCTTGGGCCTGTAGACTCCGGAGCCTAGAAATTCCAGCAGCTTGGACCTTGCAGTGAGTGTATTTTGGTCAAGTGATTTGAACTTGGGGCCTCAGTTTTCTCATCTGTAATCTAGAGAGAATAAGGGAAATGACTTAGCATCATTGTGAGAAGTAAGATATGGAGGCGAAGGCTCCGAGCCCCGCCGACGAACCCACACGCTGAGAAAGTGGCCTCACCACGGTTGGCCGCAGAGGCAGAGCCTGGGTCTGGCCGTCCCCGCTGACCAGCAGCCTCGGCACGGCTGAGGGTGGATTATGGAAGAAGCAGCTGGTTTCTCACCCAGTGTGTGGCGCCAAGCAGGGCGACCTGGGCTGCTCCCTTGTCCTCGCTTCATGCTGACACCCTGGCTTCTGGTTAGAATTAACCGTTTATTTCTGATGCTCTCCAGGGTGTCGTTCCTAAGCATCGTGAAACACTCTGGTTTTGATGAAAATTGTCGGGTTTGTCCTAATTTTTTTTCATTCTTCCTAGCTCAGGGCGAGGGGGGTGCTTTCGTCCTGTCAACGCTGCCCGTGGTCTGGGGAAGCCTGGGCGAGCCCCACTGGAAGTCCCTGGGACCAGGGGGTGTGGCTCGGAATCAGGGGTTCAGGAGGACAGCCCTCCCGACTCCCCTGTCTTCTCTCAGCAGATGTGCACCCCCAGCAACACGCCAGCCACGCCGCCCAACTTCCCTGACGCCCTGGCCATGTTCTCCAAGCTCCGCGCCTCCGAGGGCCTGCAGAGTGCCAACAGCCCCATGACGGCCGTGGCCTGCTCGCCCCCTGCAAACTTCAGCCCCTTCTGGGCCTCGTCCCCGCCCAGCCACCAGGCCACCTGGATCCCCCCGTCGTCCCCAACGGCCCACAGCCTCCACCACCTCCACCACCCACAGCCCACGTGGCCCCCCGGAGCACAGCAAGGAGGCTCCCAGCAGAAAGCCATGGCTGCAGTGGACGGCCAGAGATGAGACTGGATGCCGCCGGGCGCTGAGCCGGAGCTGGGGGCAGTCCGGGGTCGTGGGGACACAGAAGGGCCAGGGCGGGGGGTCCAAGGGCGTGGGTTTCCTGAAGATCGCACTGGAAGATTTTATAAAAGAATTTTTGGGGGCGGGGGTACAGTAAACTTCCTGAGCCACTCGGGTTCTTCAGGAGTTTCTCTTCGGGCAGGTTTGCTCTCTTTTTAATATATAACGATAATATATATGAATATATAAATGTAACTAATGTATGTGAGAACGGGGCTGGCTGGCTTAGGGTATTGGGGTCAGAGGGGAGGGGCCCTGGGGTCAGCACCCCTTCCTCCGCCCCGGTCCCACGGTAGGTGCTTCGAAGCCAGGCTGCAGGGTTCTTCTGGAATGGGAGAGAAGACCACACTGCTCTGTTCCCAGCAGTGGCTGTAGGAGGGGCTCCCGGAGGTGCCTGGTGGCCCAAGACATGGGAGCCTCTTTGTCATTACGAGGCATCCCTGCCCCCAGTTGGTGGCTGGGGTCAAAGGCCCAGGCTCTGCGTGGGGCTTGCCTCTGCTGCCCCCTTGCCTCTCCTGTGCCCAGGCCCAGAAGATTGCAGAGTAGAGAGCTTGCCTCTGGATTTAGTTCCCAAATCAATCATCTCACCAGGGTGAAATTTTAATTTAAAAGCTTAAAAAGAGACTTTTCTAACTTCCCTGGTTTGCAGTGCCTTTATTTGCCTTGGTAGGAAAAGCTCTCTCCTTGGGAAGGGGTTGGGGGCGGAGGGCGGGAGAGGGGACTGGCTCCGTTGCCTCGGGGCTGGTCTGGGTGTTTTGACAAGGGCTGGGGTGGGAGGGGGGGGGTTGATAGGACAGGTTGGGTCCAGTTGGGTGTGGGAAGCAGGAGGGAGGACGGGTCCTGACTTAGTTCCTGTGACCTGCTCTCCTCCACCCTCCCGTGTGGCCCACTGCAAGCTCGCGCTCAGCGCTCAGCCCTGGAGTCTTCGTCTACAGTGAGAGTGGGCAGTGGGCGCGCTCCCCCTTCCAGCTGGGTCCATCTCTGCTATTCCTGCCCTTGGCCTCCTGCGTGGTAGCATGTCCCCGTGTGCATGTTGTGTGGCCGTGACCCAGAGGTCAACCGAGGCTGTCAGCCCCAGAGACCGGGTGAGCCCGGAGCCTCCAGGCATCAGATCTCAGGCCGGAGGCAGTTCCTCAGGGCGGGTGGCAGGCGAGTGAGGAGGAGCCTGTTCAGCTACCCCAGGCCCAGCTTCCTCAGGCCCAGCTTCCTCTGGGGGCCCCTCGCCCCACACCACCCCTTCAACGTGTGCACACACTCGGGTTCGCGTCTCCCATGCCCGCCCCGGACCCCCCACCCTGGCCACTGCTGTAGCTCGGGACTTGGAGGCCTGGAGGTTTGGGCCCAAACTGAAGTGACACCTGAGAAGGGCCTCGCCCCGTAAGCCAGCCTGCCCGGCCCCGCTGCATGTGATCGCACACTCTGAGGCCGGGTTTGTCCTTTCGGTTTTGTTTCCTGGTTGGAAACCCCTGAGGCTCCTCCTGCCCTCGCCCCAGCCCCTTCCCACCTGTGCTTTCCCAGGCTGGGAGGGGAAGCCCCCTTGGGGGCGTGGGCCCACCCCCGCAGCGGGCACAGCTTGGGGGCAGTGAGCGGCACCCAGGTGCAGGGCTTGGGGGCTGCCCTGAGCTGCTTGGGGAATGTCACTCACTCCTTGACCTTTTGTGGTTGTGAGGTTGGCCTGAGCGCAGGGGGCCGGCTGCCCCTGCTGCTGCTGCTCCCCTCACCACGCCGGTGACACTGGACTCTGGGCCCGGGACCTGCCATTTCTCGGGGAGGGTGAGCGCAGCAGGGGGCTGTGCGGGAGCGGACGAGCCCGAGCCTGGCGTGGGGAGCAAGCCTGTGTCCCCAGTTCGGGTTGCCCCTGGCCTCCCATCTAGCACTCTGTCGTTAGGTGAAGGTGAATGGGATCCAGGCAGATGGGGAAAGAAGGGGGAAGCCCCCTCCCGCAGGGAGCACCTCTTACCCCATGACGCCCCCAGCAAACCCCACCCTTCTTTGCCCACATGGGATGGGGACTGGGGAGAAACCCTTTTCTGGGCTATTTCCCGCCACACTTCCTTTTCCTGTGTGATTCTGTCACCCTCCCTCACACCCTAAAGCAGGCCTCTTGTCCCAGACATCCCTTTCCCATGTCATGGGGTGGGTGGAGCCCCACTTTTGAAGAGGGAGCCGATGAAAACAGACTTGAAGACAGAAAACTGCTTCCATGACTTCAGTGGCCTGGGGGTGGGGGCAGCTCTGCCTTGTCCCTGGGGCTTCGACTGGGGATGGGGGCTTGTCCCTTATAGGGGCTGCACCTGCCGGGGCCCAACCATGCTCGCTGTGCTCCTCTGTCCCCTCCCACCTGCCAAGACCTTTGGCACAAAGGAATTGGGGGGAGGGGACAGCAGTAAGCCCTCTTGCCAGTGAAGAAAGGCATATGAGTTGACTAGGCTGGAGCAGGACAAGGCAAGGCCTCCAAGGCTAGGAGCTTTTGCTCTATTTTGCGGGGTTGGGAGCAGGGAGACGGGCTATGCCTGGCAGCCCCTGCGTCTGAGCCCTCCTGCCTCGGCAGCCAGTCAAGGGTAAGCTGCAGAGGACTGCAAAGAAGCCTTCCCAGGTGTCTGGGGGCACGGCTTTCCCTAGTCTCTGTGCCAGGAGCCAGGCCCGACCCTGAGCCAGCAGCGGGAGAGGAGCAGGAAGCTGCCACCCTCACCTTTGCTCCATGGAATGGCTTCCTCACAGACACCTATGTCCCAACCTTTCCAGAGGCCCCAGCGAGCGGGGCCACCATGTAGGCTAGCCTCCCCAACGGGAGGGCGGGGCCCGAGCTGGGGAAGGAGGCAGCCCACGGTCTGACTGAGGTCAGGACAGAGCCAGTAGATGTGAGAGCAGGTCCCACGCCAGCCCGCCAGTCCCTGGAGCCAGGTGTCTGCCCGGCACTGACCCCGCCCCACCCTGGGCACACTACTTAGCCCCCCTGAAGACTCAGCACCCTCAGAGGATGGCTTGATCTGTTTTGGAGACTGTGGAATCATTTTTAGGCTACAAGCTAGACCCCCTCTCCAAGACAAGGTCTGTCCCCTGGACCTGGGGACGGTCTGGAGGGCCCCCAGCCTGCACAGGCCCCTCCCTCCCACTGCGCCATCCTGAGCCAGGGCCAGAGAAAGCTCGCTGCCCAGCTGCTTCCTAAGCATTTATTTATAGCCCTGCTCAGTGAGCAGTGGTGGACCGAGGCCCCCGGGTGGGCTCCTCGAGCCCCTCCCCAGGAGGCACGTCCATGGGCATCTCCAGCCCCGCTGCCATCTCGCTGGGGCTGGGCAGGTGGGCCACGTTGGGCTGGGAGAGGCGCCCCTCGGAGGAGACCGGCCTGTCTGTCCGTTGACGAGAAGGAGCTGCGAGATAGGCAGGGTCAGATGGCTCTGCCGGGCTCCCCAGGCCCACCCAGCTTGCCCAAAGCCCAGGGAAGTCGGAGCAGCCCTGCCGGCCAGGCAGAGCAGGGAGCAGGGGACGCAATGCTGGTGAGGGGCCCCGCCCCGCGGCTGGGGTGCACCGTGCAAGTCCTCAGAGGAGCCCCTGGCAAAGCTCCTTATCATCTGGCGAAAAACACACAAACCCTCTGTCGGGGCCAGGAGCTGCTCCTTTGGTAACCTTTCCTCGATGACGCAGGGACCATTTAGGCGACGTTCACAGACTAAGTGCGGGGACCTCCCCTAAGACCCCTTCTCCTGCTCCCATGGCATTTAAGCGCCCCTGGAGCAGACAGTGGGGTGCCAGCGAGAAGGGAGCTGCGTGCCTCCGAGGACATAGTTCTGCGGCCTCGCAGCCTGGCTCTGAGTCCCCCACGGGGCTCCCTAGCTGTGTGACGTTGGGCAGCACCTCCCCACTCCGTGCCTCAGTCTTCTCAGCTGTGAGTGAGGCTGACAGGGGTCCCTACGACCTAACGGTGGTGTGGGGACTAAAGTTGGTTCCCACTTGTAAAATGTCAGCAGCGGTGGCTGCTGAGGAGCCCTCAGGGACAGCTAGGTGCCATGGCCACCACCATGGCCTCCTCCAGGCACTCACTGAGTGCTGGAACCGGAAGGGATGGCAAAGAGCGCCAGGGCTGGGGGTGGCCCTTGACCCCCCTGGAAGCGCCTGCAGAGGGCTGTGGGTACCAGCTTTTTACAGGAAGAAGGTCGGCAGTTTCATTAGACTCTCCTGGGGGCCCCGACTCTAAGCAGCACTGACCCGGCTCCCCCTTTACTGACAATGAGGAAACTGAGGCTCCAAGAGGGGGAGACTTGCTTAGAGTTACTCGGAAGTGACCTGGCCGCCTGCCCCCCGGCCAGTGTCCCTTTCTGGCCCCCACGTGGGGGCGAACCCTGGAGGCCCTTAGCGCTCTAACTTCCAGGCAGGATTTAGCCCCTCGGGGGAGAGCAGAGACTCTGGGGACCTTCCAGACCTGAGGGTCAGACAGAGGGGTTCTTGGGGCACAGGGCGAGTATGTGAGCACTCAATGTGGTTAGCAGGGGAAGGACCTGGGCCCGAGGCGGTCCCGGGCTGTGGCCCTGCCCCTACTTCCTCTTCTGTAGAATGGGGATGGTGACAGTACCTATCCCACAGACCTGTAATACATCCAGCACTCAGGGACCAGGAGTGTCCTCTCCTTCCTCCTCCCGTCCCATCCCCCAGCTCCCAGGCCCATCCTCTCTCCAGGGGCATATACCAGCCACGGGCAGGAAAGGGGCGAGGAGGAGAGGGGCCAGTGCCGAGGCCACCCAGGAGGACACTCCCCCCGGAGGGAAGCTACCTGAGGTGTTGCCAGCCAGCATCTGAGCACTCTGAGGCCGTGAGGGCAGCTGGCTGCTGTCGCCCAGTGACTGCTGCCGGTGCGCGTGGGACCGGGGTGGCTTGGCCTTGTGCTTGCTGACCCCTGAGTCTGACGGGGACAGGGGAGAGCAGGGTCGGCTCTGAGACACCACGTGAGGGCTCCGTGGGGACCCACGGGGGTGGGGAGAGGGCTGCAGGGCTGCTGGTCACGGCCAGCCTCAGCCGGGGGCCTTCTCAGTCTGAATTCATTGACGTGCCCTTTATAAGCACCTCATTCCTTCATGTGTCCATCTGTCCACACTCCCCCACCATTACACACTCAGACGTCCTCCGAGGACCCCCACATCAGCCCTGCGCCACGTGCTGGGTGGGTTCTGACCCCGGGTTTACAGCTCAGAGTGGAAAGGTGCACACACAGCTGGAGGGCACGGTGGGGAGTGAGAAGCAGCACGCTGAAGGGATGGTGGCCTGGAGTGGGCTTCAGGGGACCGGGACATTTGCCGAGTGTTCAGGGCCTCAGGAGCGGGTAGGACTTGGGCGTGGCGAGCTGGGGACAGAGGCTGAGGCAGGCAAGCCAGCAGTGGAAGCGCGAGGGTGAAGGCTGGAGGGAGAAGATGGGGCTGCTACTGGACTGTCACCGCCTGCACGCAGTGACCTGGGGCTTCCGGAGGCCTGAAAGTTTGGAGTCAGGGAGGTAGAGAAGAAGGCAGCTGGGGTCCAGTGGCCCCCAAGAAGTGTCTGGCCTTCCAGGAGTGGGACAGACCCTCTGGGACCCGAGTGAGGAGCCTGCGGGGTGGCCAGGCCACCTGGGTACTCACTGTCTCGGTTGGGGATGCCTGGCAGCCTTGTATCCATCCGTCCCTTGTAAATATGTCCGTCTAGGCCCAAGATATCCACCTCATCGTGCTGTGGAGGTGGGTGGGTAATCTGTGACCGCGTGGCACCCACGGCTCGACCCCACTCCTGCCTCCACACAGAGCGCTGTCCTCTTGCGACCCCGGCACCAGATGGTGCTCGGCACCCACCCAGGGCTTCTGGGTGGAGGGAGGTGGAGGGGCTGCCGTTCTGAGGCCTATGGGGCGGTGGCACCAGGTGGACGGTGGCCAGGCGGGCGTTCCTCATCCCAGCAAGGCTGAGAGCCCGAGGCTTTCACTGGGTCCGATGAAGACACTGCCCAGGGCAGAGGGTTGGATGAGGGGCCCTCGGGTGGCTTCTCCTGAGTGACTGGAGAACCTGGGGTCCTGGTCCTGTCAGGGCCCTCCCCGCCTTGTGGCCCAGAGGCAGCACCCCGACCTTCATGGCGATCTGGATCTCCTCGCTGGGGTACAGGCCCTGTGGCAGGTGCTGCAGGCGGGTGCGGCGGTAGGGATAGGTGAGGGTGTGGCTGCCCCCGCAGCGCCGAGGCACGGTCGAGTACGTGTAGTCGGCCATATCTGGCACCCTGTGACGAAGACAGTGAGCACTGGGGACAGGCGTGACCTGAGACACACCTACAATGGGGGCTGGCCGGAGGGCGTGGGGGCGGCTGTCTTCAGGGGTCTCTGGGAGCCAGGGCAGGAAGGGGCAGAGCAGGTACGTGCGTGAGCAAAGCGACCTGGCCTGCTGTCCTGGAGACCGCACACTCACGCTCTCTCACACGCACACTCACACTCACACTCACCCCCGCCCCCATCAGGGCTTTCCCCGCAGCGGGGGTGGGCAACGCTGAGTCCGGCCAGGGGCCCAGTGCGTGCACCCTGCCGCCCATCCTACCGTTTGTAGCAGGGGGAGCTGAGGCACTGGGCCTGCAGCAGCTCGCGGATCATCTGGCTGCTGGCCTTGACCGAGCCCCCGAAGTGGATCTGCACCTTCTCGATGTCCATCAGCATCTTGGAGTGCATGGTGCGCAGGCGGCCCACGCTCCGTTCCATCAGCGCCAGGTCCCCCCGCGGGCCGGCGGGGCCCCCCAGCTTTAGGCTGCGGACACGGGCAAGTGGGGGTGAGGGAGCCGCACCACCCCGAGCCCACGCCAGGGCAGAGGCCCAGCCCGCGGCGCCCCTCCAGCCACCCATTTCCGCAGGACCCTATGTGGGTGGCAGCCCTCTCCAGTCCCCGAGGGACCGCGGCTGGACTTGCCAGGGGAGGGTGCCTGAGGCGAGACAGCACAGGAAAGCCCCCCAGAGGGCAGCCCTGCTTCTTCAGCTAACCCGGGGTGGTGGTGCTGGCCTCTCCCTATCCCCACATGCCAGGCCCCGCATGCCTGGAACCCCCAGGGCTCCAAGGTACGGCTTGAAAACCATCCTTCCCATTGAACCCCCATCCTGAGGAGGTGGGAAGGCTGCAGGGAGGCAGGCAGGGCCCGAGGGAGCATGAAACAGCGCCCACACTCATCCCCCCACATTCGCCGAGTGATGCCCCCCAAGCCGGGGGCTGCTGGGACAGCCGAAGGACCTGGGGGTCTCAGGACGTAAGGAGGGACCGCCGGCGGGGACCGAAGGCAGGTGATTCCGAGTTCTCCCTCTTCCTCCTCCCTCGCCCAGCCCCGGAAGAGCTGGGTGCCAGGTCAGACGTTGCCTGCTGGTCCCCCTGTCCCCCCGCCGTGAGGAGGAGCCCCGCCCCCCGGCCCTGGGCAGGGCTCCGCGGCCCGTACTTGCGGCTCTGCTGTCGGACCTGCTCCAGTTCGAAGATGGTGTAGGGGCGGGAGGAGCGGTGCCCTGGCAGGCACGGGCCCACAGGGGTCACGGGCAGGATTCTGGGCAGCGACAGAGGGAAGATGAAGGTCGACGTGCGAGAAAGCCCGTCGCCCAAACCTAGCACCTGCTCCCTGCGTGCCACCTGTCTGAGAGGTCTCCCTGCCCCGGGGCTGGGCGAAGGTCCGTGATGGAGGGGAGGAGGGGACACGAGCTGGAGGCAGGTCAGGAGTGGAGGGGATACAGTCCCACATGCCCACCCCCACCGCGGCCGCCAGCTGGGGTCACTCACTGTCCAGTCACGGGTGTCTCTAAGGGACGGTCACATGACAGGCAGTGGAAATGTGCCAAGAGCTGCCTGTGAGAAATGAGACGCATGGTGATGAGCGCCCTGTCCCGGGGTGCAGAGTGGGAGAGATGGAGAACCCACTTCCAGGCTGGCTGGAAGTCCAGCTCAGCAGAGGGCAGGCCCGAGGCCGCCACAGGTTGCTCCTGACCCTGCCCCCCCGCCCCCCAACTCTCCAGCTCCCAGACACGCCCCTCATCGCTCATCCAGCACACACACAGCACCTCTCCTAACCGGGACCCTGAGGGGCGCCCCACCTAATCCTCAAGGGCCCTCTGGTGGCCAATAATGAAAATCCTGGGCTTGGAGCGGCCATGGGCCAGGTCCCCCAGGAGGGGTTTCAGCTCTGGGGGCTGTGGACCCCTCCCTGTCCCAGGGGCCTGTGGTCGCAGACCCTCACCCAGAGAGCCTTCTCCTACTGTAACCTAAAGAGGCTTGAGCTAGAAGGGCTTTCAAGCTCTAAAATTCAGTCACTCCTACTGTGGCACAGTCCCTGGCGGGATCAGCCATTTCCCTGGAATGTGCTGTGTGCCGGCAGGAGCTGTTCGTCTAGGGACCCCCAGCCCTCCCCCCACCCTTACTCCGAGAGCAGAGCGAGCCGGCCTCCCCCGCAGCCCTCCCGGCCCCACGGCCCCACCTCCGCATGGCGGCCGCCTCGTCCGCCTGGTAGAGGGGGGGGCGCTCTTTCAGCTGCTGTCGCAAGGACTTCCACCGGTCCTCCAGCACGTGCTTCACGGGGTCCAGCTCCAGGCGGTCCAGCTGCGGGTGGGCGGGTGGGGGAACCCGGTGAGCTTCAGGGGAGTAGGTCGGGGGTCCGCAGTGCCGGGAGAGGGTGGCGCTGTCCTGATCCGGGGAAGCCCGGAGCCTCTTTCTTGCCCCTCACCTTGTTGTCCATCTCCGTCAGGAGCCTGTCCAGAATCTTCTGCCAGTCCTGCTCCTGCCCACTCATCTTGGCCACCAGCTCCTGCATCATGTGGTTCAGCTGCTCCGTGGTGGCGTCGAACTGGACGCGGCTCACCTTGGCCGCCAGGGCGCTCTTGTCGGCTTTCTGTCAGCAGAGAGGGCAGAGAGGACCATGGCGGGGCGGCCACCTCTGCGGCGTCCGCCCCGGCGCTGAGCCCACGCC